>NC_079166.1:68670862-68970862 GCF_947568905.1 Ostrea edulis | reverse complement strand
AAATAATGTGTTACAATCAGTGAGTCTTAGGCTATTTGCCACTTTAGATAAGAAACATTCATACAAGCAATACCATTTGTGTCGCACGATGACAATATTTTATGTTCGATTTTGATAGATTGTTAGAATTATTGCGCTGGATATGGGATATAGCTTATATTAGAAACAACAATGGTAGTATGAACGGTGACGATAACGAACAGTGATCAATCTCATAACTCCCATAAGCAAAACAAAATAGATAGTTGGGCAAATACGAACCCCTAGACACACCAGAGGTGGGATCGGGTGCCTAGGAGGTGTAAGCATCCCCTGTCGACCGGTCACACCAGCCATGCGCCCTATATCTTGATCAGGTAAACGGAGTTATCCGTAGTCAAAATCAGTGTGCCACGAACGGTCTAACATTCCTATATGAAACACGCCAGACAGCATTTGACCCAATGGTAGGTTGTATTATCAATGTATATATCTCATCTAAAAATACTATATTCTTAAATTTTAAATATTAAATGTAGTTTACTTTTCCAGCGTGCAACTAATTTTGCATATATTTGTGGGAACATGCTAAAGGTCCACCGAAGTCAAATTAAGAGAAGTTAGCAGGTTAAAGCTCGCAGAAATGAATGTGGATGATCACCTGCACATACAAAGCCATGACAAAGTCCCAGTGGTGACTCAGCCAGTTTATTTTAGACAGCCCCGGAATGCACAGACAACTCTGACAATTCAGTTTCCATGGTGTCAACATTGTCAGGTACTATATTCGGGAAAATTATTGATACCGAGGGCTACATTCCACCTCAAAGAAATTCAGTACATATTACTTTGGGTGACAATATCAATTCTTCAATTAGGGAAAACATTATTGACAACAAATATTTGTTTTATATCTAGAAAATCTAATATTGAGGATACTGTCAGCGACAGGATTTTGTCGGGGGGGGGGGGTGTCAAGGTCTAAGATCAGTACGGAAATTTTATTTGTATATGAAGCACATTCAATAATCGATTACACAGTATATATTACACGATAAATAAACTTACCCCGGTTCCAATTTGCAGCTTTAGAACTTTTGTTGTACAAAAACACTGGGGCGTTTCCCTGCCTTGCCCATGCACAGACGTCTCTCTTATCCACCACCACAAACCATCCGATGTCCTTAGGGCATCCAGCATAACTCTTGTTGATGAAAAAATGTCTAGTGACCCGCGATTCGTCACTAAAATCAGAATTATCAACAGATGAATTGCTATTTCTACATATAGTAAAACGACCAATCACGAATCTTAAACTAGATTTTGAAGGGTTCTTTCGAAATCGGGTACCCCAACATGGAGAAGTAGTTAGTTTTGGAGGTCTTGAGATCAGACCAACTACTATGCAGAAGTCTAGCTTTGCTGAACCAATCATTCTTGGTGCTTCCACTTCCATCAAATTCTAAATACGCTAACGTTTTCCCCTGGCCACCAAATACTACACGGATCTGTAAAGACACGCATCATATGTAAATAATAGTTCTTTGTAAAATTCAATATGCTGATACATTTCCCAGAATTGACATTCGCAATTTTACATTTATGAACACTTCAAATTTGAATCGCATCGAACTTTACACATTTCCACCGTTACCGTAGCCGGTCACGGCGGTGAAGCGTTCGCTTCCTAACTGTAAGTCGTGAGTTCGAGTCCTGCCTGTGCCATGACCACGTCAAACCTAAAACGTAGATATAAGTAGTGGTTGCTCCTTCGCCAAATGTTTGGCATTTAGAAGTGAGAATCACGGATCATTCGGATATGACTTTTAAATCGGAGGTCCCGAGTCACGGCAGGCGTTTTTACGTTATGGAACATTCACTACCACGGTCGTAAGCAATGACCATAGGTCTAAATGTCTTGTATTTCATTAACACCTAGCGACGTCTCAATAGGAGTGAAAAATCCTCGGCCGGACGTAAAGCAAATAAGCAACCATCGTTCATGTAAAAACAAAAGGAAATGAAACGCGTGACTTTAAAATCTTTAACTTTAACTTGAAGACCTTACAGTGTCAGTAGTTCAATGATTCAGAGCGTTTTCTTCATAACTAGTAGCTCGTGAGTCCTAATCCCGCTTATGCCATGATCACGTCAAACATAAAACGTAAATATATGTACCGATTGATCCTTTGCCAATCGCTTAACAGGTAGATGGGATAGCCAAGTGATTTTTTCCTATGTCCTTAGAAACAGAAATCCCAAACGCGGAAAACGTTGTTGCATTAAAAAAAAATTATCGCTGGTACCGTCATGAACGCGAAACGTAGTTCTAATTAGTGGTAGTTAATATACAGCTGGTAATGTCTTGAATATCCGTGATATTCTCGAAGGGTCGTAAAACCTGTACCTAAAGAATAGAATGGTGTTTCAAATAAAGATTCGCCAAAGCGAAAATAAAAAATCAACAAACGAACTTAAACGGTTGATGGGTGTACGGTCACACGTAACGTCATAATTAATTAATTCAACTATTTAAAACAATTCTTTTGTGTGGGATGTTCTAGTGCAGAATTAGTCTTTGGTGTGATCGTAAGAAGTCTTTAAGATTAGAGCTAAGCAAAATCGTGATAATTTCTCGCAATGTGAGTATATATCGTACTTTCCATGAAATTCAACGACTTAAAACTAGGTAACATAATTATCCCCTTGAAAGCCGTTGAATAACAATAATTTCAACACACTTTTAGAATATTGAGCGAGTTCCACTTGTCGATTAAAGGACTTCGAAGATGTTTCGTGTTATCCCTCTGGTTGTCTAATTTAAAACCAGCAGGAATACAGCCAGCTTGTATCGTGCATCTTGAAGGTGACCTTGAGTTCCAGGCATTAAGGACATTTTCACCATTCCCTGTAACCGCCTGAAATACTAATTGCCAATCTGAAAGAAAGA
This sequence comes from Ostrea edulis, assembly GCF_947568905.1. Classification (NCBI taxonomy): domain Eukaryota; kingdom Metazoa; phylum Mollusca; class Bivalvia; order Ostreida; family Ostreidae; genus Ostrea; species Ostrea edulis. The sequence continues at coordinate 68,967,933 of NC_079166.1, read as the reverse complement.
AACGTAATTGAAATAAAACACTAGTAATCCGTTCTTTTTCACGCACGTAGTAAGATAAACTTGTTTAGTTCGAAGGATGATCGTTACGTTTTAAACGCGGAAATCTGGAAATATAAAAGAGTTGGGATCAGACGTCTAGGAGAAGTAAATATTTGTTTACCAGCCACATCCTTTGTAACCAAGTACACGGAGTAATCCATAGTCAATATCAGAATACATAGAACGGCTTAACATTTGGGAGAAACATGTCAAACACCATTCCACCTAATGACGGTTGTATTTGCAAACTGAATAATTATAACGACTACATAATTAATGAAAAGCTGACTTTACAACACTGTTGAAATCCATGTAAAATTTACCATACGTGGAACATGCTTTTGCATATCGAACAAGATGAGAGACATAAACCCCATTTGCTGGTGATAAGGGAATATTGTAATATAAATATGGGAAGTTCAAGATGGAGAAGCTGAAATCACCCCATATATCATTAGGATGGATTATTAATTTGCCAGTAGAGTCTATGTTAGATAAAGATCCAAATATGAGGCCGATATGGAAGACTATTGTGTCTTCACCGGGAAATATCGAATTGACAACTGACCCAAAGTAAATATTGCTATAGCTAGATAAAATGTTTAAATGGAGGTCACCGCAAAACAATTTTCTCCACATGGACAAGCTTTTGAAGAAAAGAAATGTACCTCTCAATAATACTAAAAAAACCAGGTCAGTTAATAGAATAGCACAACAGACGTGGGGGAAGACCAGATCACCAAAGACCACGGAGATCTTGTCAATGAAACACTTTGGCAGTTTACATCAACTTCAACGTAACTTGTGTGTACAATCAGAGTGGTGCTTAACAGCGTATTTTGATGACTGATCACAACATATGAATATTTCTAAAGTTTCATTTCTATTAACGAAGCAGCTAATTATGATCTCAAAAAGACTAGTATCTAATTTAAAAACTTATACGGTACCAATTTTGATGCACCAGATGCACATTTCGACACATAATGTCTCTTCAGTGATGCTCAACCGAAATGTTTGAAATCCGAAATAACAATGAAGTTTTAGAAGTATTATAGGGAAAAACAGTGTGCCAAAAAAGAGGATTCAAATTCGTCTAAGGTTAAAAGCTATGCGTGAGGGAGATAATCCTTAATTTTGAAATGAATTTCTAAATTTTATAACAACAATTAAATATACATCCGTATTTTCAAGCCAGTAACGAATTACTTAGCTACTGGGCTGTATAGAACCTCGGGGACTAACAGTCTACCAGCAGAGGCCTCGATGTATCGTGACAAATGCCGATATGAACTGTTGACAGATCATACGCGTAGGCGACTCTTGATTTTGGAAAAGTTTTGTGATATCAAATTTATTGATGTTTATTCCCTCTCAGATTGAATTACAATTAGTAACCATTTTAGTGCTACTATATTTTTTCATTGGCTTTGTATCTTTTACGTCCAATATTATAAAGGGTGTTGTTAAATTTCCCTGTTCATAGAATTTTTTTCTGAAAATAAATGCTTTTATGGATAGCATACTTTTAAAAGATACTTCCGATGATCCACTTCACAAGAAACTAAGAAAATATAGCTTTATTTCAGATATCAGAATATTTTCTAAAATTACCATTATAAATCAAAACTCACCGTCTTGGAGGCCATGTGTTGACCTTATTATCAAGACAAAAATCAGTGCCATAGGAAACATCGCACGAGGAAAGCAAAACATGTTGGGCACCTAAATTATGATAGATCATAAAAGAATATTAAAAGCGTGAATCCCTGTACTGTAGACAATTTGGTTTGGGTAGTCGCCTGGCAACCATCATATCCTGGATTCGATTCCCAATTCTAGCACAGCATCGCAACTAAGCCGATTGATAAACATATCATGGATACCCCTTCGCTAAACGCCTAAAGTTCGACTTTGGAAATAAAAATCATATTAATATTTTTTTTTAAAAATATGGTCATGAATATGTGAAAAAATGTGGCATTTCACTTACAAAAGAAAATATTTCAACATGATAAAATCAACGAATTAAAATTAAAAGCACGAAACCAGCAAAGAAACAAACAAATCAAATCATTAACCGACTTCATAGTAATATGTAAACTATAGGTTTTAACGAAAAACAAATATCCTTACTCAATTGAAATACAACTGTTACCTTTTTCTATATGCACGCAGGAATCAAGTAGACTACTGAATGGAAATATATATACAAAAATAAAATGATGCTGACCCCACCCCTTTCAGCCCATTCGATAGAAAATTATCGACGTGAAGATAAACGAACTGGAAAAATAAATGACAAAGTCGTCAATTAAAAACAGTAGTAGATTACTCATTTCTGATAAAACAAAACAAAACAAGAGGCCCACATGCCTTATCTGTCACCTGAGTTTAGCTAAAAGCATCTCTTGTCCCAAGGGCTATAACATTTAGGGGGGAAAATCATGTTCTAAATATCTAAGCTAAATTCTAATATTCAACAACAGTATACAACAAGGTACATGTATGTTCTTAAACCTTAATTGCCCACGATAGTGCTTATATTGATGAAAGTCATCACATGATAATATATGTAACATTAACATTGACACGATATGACTAATTCCGATCCGTCCTAGATATGCAGTTATTTTATACCGTATCAGCAAATTTAAAGAAGTTTTTTTTTCTTCAAATGATAAAGAAATTAATCACTCTCAAAGTTTTGGCTCAAACCTGGAATCCCAACCCTTATCCTTAGGATCATGAAATTCCCAATACTGGCAAAAGGACTACCTACTACTTCTCAAAATCTATTTAGTATCAATAACATTAAATGATATCATTTAAATGTTTTACACGTATACACTATATATATATATATATATATATATATATATATATATATATATATATACATACATACATACATACATACGAACATATACAAATACATATATATATATATAAGTCGTTGTGTCCGAGTGGACTTACGCACTGGTTTGACAATCTTGCTAGGCGGTGGGTGCCATACGTTGCTGGTCGACCCCGGGCTGGGGCGAAAATTTTCAGTACCTAGTTGTGATTATTTAGTGCTTTATATATATATATATATATATATATATATATATATATATATATATGCAAGGTGAAGATAACGAACAGTGATCAATGCAAAGTGAAGATAACGAACAGTGATCAATCTCATAACTCCTACAAGCAATACAAAATAGAGAGTTGGGCAAACACGGACCCCTGGACACACCAGAGGTGGGATCAGGTGCCTAGGAGGAATAGGCATCCCCTGTTGACCGGTCACACCCGCCGTGAACTCCATATCCTGATCAGGTAAACGGAGTTATCCGCAGTCAAAATCAGTGTGCCAAGAACAGCTTAACAATCGGTATGAAACACGTCAGACATCATTTGACCCAATGCGAGGTTGTATTGACGAACTAGATCGTTATAACGACCATAGAATTTGCGAAATGCTGACTTCAATCGAGAATGTACATGTAACCAACTTTGTATGTAAGAAGCATAACGTGAGAGGCATACACCCATTATCCACCCTTCGTTGCTATCGCTTGCATATATTGGATAACTTCAATGAAATACCCGTGTTGTACCATCAAGAAATCATATCTTAAGAAATAGGAGAAGACTGGTGGTGTCGATGTTAAATTCTTATTTTAACGTCCTGTAACGTGTACGTTGTTGAGGATAATCCACATGTCCTTGACAAAGAATTATTTCAAAATCCAGATACGCCTCGGGATATCTCCATCTGTTTCATTTTACAAAATTTCAATCAATATGATGAATTAAAAGCTGAAACCATTAATAATTTCTGAGATATATGTTATTGTTATGTGAAACTAAATGGATTATGATTTACCTACACAATTATCCTGCAGACATTCTGCATTCTTCAGAGTGGAATACGCAGCTCCAGTTCTTACAAATTGAAACGATGTCGTTTTTATTGTGTCCAAATTTATCACAAGTTAGATGTTTGGAAAATTTATCTATTTTGTATCGATTTCTCAATTACAAGCCGGTAGGTATGAGTTTTCACTTAGTGTACAAAAGAAAATAGGTGATAATCCGTCAAAGAGTTTCCACCTTTTATATTTATTCAGGGGACTATAAGGACCTGCGCTTTTAACATGTATGCAATATACTGTGCTAATGCTTGAAATATCAGCTGCAAATTAACTGTAGTCAAAATGTATTACATATATGTAAAACAACAACATTAACAAAACTCTCCAATTCACATAGCCCCGGAGGAGTCAGAATTCGTTGTAATACATCAGCCAGGAACAAAATTGACATATGTTTTGGATGTAAACATTCGAAGGGTGTTTCAACGCAGGACCGTGACACAAGTTACCGTTTGGAGAACAGATAATGAAACAGAGAGCTAGGGACTCTCTTGAATTAGCCCTAACTTCAAATTTTATGGGAGTGTTCCAGGTAAATGTCCATGATACATGTATGTCTCTGAAAATATTTCATTTTTTATCAAATATTGCAGTTTACATTCTCACTAGAACACAAGTATGCTAGAGAACCCCCATCCCACGCCTTTACATGTTTGATGGAGGCAAGAAAAGCAAGGACATAATAAATGTGAATTTGATTTGTAACTACATGTATCTGAGGGACAATGTGTTAATAATGTTGAACTGCGTGGGTTTTTTTAATTATTAAAATCATATATAAAATGACATTATCGGCATGTCTATTCGTGAGATCATTTGACAAACATCTGCAATGACTGATCAATGATGCACCAGTTTATTCTTTTCCGAGACCGACGGAGACGCTACATTCGATATTACTAAACCTAAATCTGAATAAATAGAACCGATTGCATTAAAATACATTTAAAGCAAGCAACATTTTGTTCTTTTTACTAACAGAAAAATGGTAGTGCATGTAATTGAAACTACAAAAAGGCATCTGACGCCGTTTGTCCTATATGACTATACGACTTAAAGTAACATGATCATTTCGTATACGTCTACGCTTTATGAGAGTCTCATCAAAACTAATTTGAGGATAGCGAAGCGTTGATACATGTTCTTGCCCAGCTCATGTTATAAATCACCATGCTTAATTTTGAGCATTGCCTTTGATTATATGCCGAATCTTGACCAGCGATTACATAGAATAAAGTTTGGCGAAGTGCTAATATAAGTTAATGGGAAGAAATGTTTGAGTGTAAAATAAGTCAAATGAAGTTTACCATATCGAACAAGTTTAGAAATATTTCAAACATGAAATGATGCACTCGTTACTCTTTGAGTTAGCCAGTATTAAAATCCATTTGAGATGTCATTCTAGTATTTATCTTAAAGGAGTGAAGAGATTCAGACAACTACTTAGTTATATCATGTGGTTCAATTCTATTAATTTATTCTCTGCGATGTCCTCCTACATGTAGTTTGCCACTTTGTCACTATAAGGTGTTTACGTTTTAACAATTTGAAAATATCTAAATGAATTTCAAATTAAAATTCAAAAGCATAGACGGTATGCAAAGCCCCAAGAGAATCCGCATGGCAGTCAGAGGCTGTATCAACTGAGCTACTGAGGCGGGTGGCAACTGTTGGCAAATTTAAACAATAGATGTTTTATATGAGAAAACTCTTGACTAATACTATGCATGGTATTTAATTGTCTTTTTATTTATCATAAGATATTAAAACTTTTATTTAATATCAGTAAATTATAGTTCAATTTAAAATAGTGGTATATTTTGAATATGTCAATATACTTGTATCCCTCCATTCCTTAAAAGCAATGAACATCGGCCATCAACCTACTCGATAAACACAAAATATCAATAATACATTAAATTACTTCACCTTTGTACAAAGGGGAAATTTGGTCTTTATGAAAGTTGGACATTGGTGCCTCAGACACAATCTGTAAACCCATGCCTTCCAAAAGTTGAGGACCGGTGTGATGACATATCCTAAGATGTAAATTGTGGTTAATCAAGAAAACGATTACAACAGATACCGATTTCGTTATACATGTGATAAGATTCCATTGATAAGAAAACTTATATAGTGTATTACGCTCTCTGAGAAAATTTCATACCATTACAAGAACATTGCAAACATGCAAAAATGATCATCATACATGTAGATGGAAATACCTGTATTAAGGTGAGTGGGTTTCATTTCTTGGTTTATGTCCACAATATGTACAAAACTATCAAAATAGCATAAAAGTCTCAGTAATTGTAGAAATGAAGGGGCATCTGTACGTTTAATTAGATCCTGTATCGCTAGATTCATGATTATTATATTTCAAGTTGATATCAGTACAAAATAAACTAACTTTGCTCGATATTTCCGAAGTTTCGATTCATTAAATCATATAAATTCACAAAAGGAACAGTTCTTATCTACTTTAGAGATTGTAACTAAAGCAAAACTATTGCTGTATACATGGAAATATTCATCCCCGTTTTATTTTCGCCCATTTCCTTGTCAGCGGGTAAATTTAAGAAAATGGAAAACCCTATTTCTTTTATCTTTTAACACAACTGAAATCGTCAGCAAGTATAGAATGATAAAAATAACACAGGACGGAAATAACCACGTGTACAACAATTCAGATAGCGATTTACAAACCTGCATTTGTTTGTTTTGGTGATGTTTTCCGCCACACTCAACAATTTTTCAGTTATATGGTGGCGCCCAGTTTTTATTGGTGGAAGAGAGAACCCAGATACAATGTAACTGGGAAGAGACCACCGACCTTCCGAAAGTAAACTGGGAAAGTTTCTCACTTACCGGTGCGAGCGGGATTCGAACCCGCGCCGACAGAGGTGAGAGGTCGTGTGATTTTGAGAGCAATGCTCTAACCACACGGCCACGGAGGCCCCTCCCGCATTTGTTAAGACTATGTTAATGATGTCATTTTTTTTTTATTTTACGGCCCATCTACTGAAACAAAACATTTACCGCTTCTTTGAAATGATTATTATAGTACTACAACTCCATTTAAATTAAAGTACATACCTTGAAGTTGTTCAAGTGTGTTGAACTTTGTGACCAGCTCCACGTATTAAATACAAAAACAAAGACTATGTTAATGATGTCATTTTTTTTTTATTTTACGGCCCATCTACTGAAACAAAACATTTACCGCTTCTTTGAAATGATTATTATAGTACTACAACTCCATTTAAATTAAAGTACATACCTTGAAGTTGTTCAAGTGTGTTGAACTTTGTGACCAGCTCCACGTATTAAATACAAAAACAAAGAATGATTTAACGTAAATCTAAACTGGAACAAATCCAAATGTGTTATTTAGATACATTCATATAGGATTTTGCAATTGAAAATATCAAGATAGTAACGCCGAGTTCAAGTACAAGACCCAACCAACTTCCCTGTGTACTCTATAGGGGGAAATAAATCGCGGTGGAAATTTTTTTGCTGTATTCGCGGTCTAGACAAATTCTCAAATTTAAGAAACCGTGAATATTTTTATCATTCTTTCCCACACAATTTGTTTTTAAAATGGGGCTTATAGAGATTCGAATCTGCGAATTTATGAACCCGCGAATGTGTCTAAAATGAAAAACACGCTAAAATTACAACCCGTCAGATTAATCCCCTATACAGTATATGTCTAACACATATGTTACTGTAAATTACCTTTTTGTATCGTTGAATAGTCAGGATTTACTTGACCTTATTTTGTGAAGTCGCTTCCATCACCCATAACCCTTGACAGATTTTTGGCTCATTTTCATGAAAAAGTAACGTATAATGCAAATTTAATCATTTGAATCCCTATCTAAGCTAGAGAACGATTGTGGTAATGGTTTCTGTGATTTTATGGACATTTCAAAGCATGGAAGCGTTCAGAGTATTCAAACAAATATGGGAATTTTGAAATGTTCAATGGATTCTAAGGTCAATATAACAATTTAATTTGCAGATACAACCTTCCATTGGGTCAAATGCTGTCTAACATGCTTCATTACGATTGGTAGGCCGTTCCTAGCACATTGGTTTTGACTATGAATAAGTCCATATACCTGATCGCGATACAGGGCTCACGGCGGGTATGACAGGGGATGCTTACTCTTACTAGACATGTGATTTTATCTCTGGTATATCCAGTAGACCTTGTTTGCCCAACTATCTATTTTGTATTGGTAATAGGTTTGATCACTATTAGTTATCTTCACCTTTCATTGAAATGACTCTGAATCTTGTTTTTTGTCATTATCCTGGTGTTCATAGAAGATGTACTCCGATACTAACACCGTATCATGAGAAATCATTGAGCATTCGTTTTGCAATATCCTACTTAAAACTCTTTTATGAAACACAAAAATTCCTATTTTACAAAAATGGTGATAGCGAAAAATTTGATACCCAGTGGAACAGATGGAGCCTGATCTTTACTTAACTCTCTCTCTCTCTCTTTCTCTCTCTCTTTCTCTTCCTCTCTCTGTGTGTGTGTCTCACATATAAAAAAAAACTTGTCTGTATTCCTACATGATCCTTGGTATACATATATTGAACATATATTATGATATATACAGATTGTTTAAAAAAACAAAAACAAAAAAAAACACCGTATGATGGATTCGGGATGGGAACTATCGCACAACGGATAAATTCAAGATATAATGCGTTTAGTTGTTAATTTGGTTTTAATTGATTTCTGTGGATGGTAAACCAACCACCAATTGTATAGCTTTTAATTCTATGATACAGACAATTAGCTATATACTCGTCGTAAATCATATTATCATTACTTATCCAAAGTTTACAATATGAAAGTTGAATATAACCAACAGTGATCAATCTCAATTTCTATAAGCGAAAACTAGAGAGTTGGACAAATACCTCTATACACACCAAAGGTGAAATCCGGTGCCTAGGAGGAGTATGCATACCCTGTCGATCGGTCACCATTATATCACATATATATCCATTACCTCGTGAACGCGTTACAGTTGTGAGCAATGCGTCTCTGAAACATATAATCATAGTACGCCTACTTTAACGTCTAAGAATTCTGAGGAAAAATGAATGTAGGAAATATAGAAACATATATATATATACATGTAGAACGTCTATTTTAACGGCTAGTGATTCTGACAAACACGAGTTACGGAATCAATATCTTTTACGCGGGTATGTTAAGACAGGTCATGCTTCATTTATGCACGTAAACTGCATCATTTTCAAATCTGCCTTACACAGAGAGAGGGAGCTACTAACTTTTAAAAACTATTTTGGTTGTTTACATGACAACATTTTGTATCATAACAACATGACAAACATGCAAATACACGGGGGTATGGACTACACCGCTTTTTGTTCTGTCATGTCCCTATTATTCCGATTTAAGAAAAACATACATCAAACGATATTATTTTACTCGTCTATCCGTGTTCAAACCTTTGCAACTTTTTTCAATAAGAAACAGAAAAGCATTATGTAATTTAGCAAGATTTTTGATAAAGGCACTCAGCCTAAGAAACTTATAAAATATCATGTTTGCCATTCCTCCATATTTGGTCACACGTTTCTTTTCACATGATGCTTTTCACATGATTATACTCGCTAGTATATTGTTCCTTGATTATTATATACACGTAACTGTACCATATCAATGAGATGTAAAACTTATTCGGTACCAATTTTGATGCACCAGATGCGCATTTCGACAAATAATGTCTCTTAGGTAAATAGCATTGTTATAGTGACGTGTTCTTGAACTCTCAACACAATATTCATGAGGGTATGAACTGCAACGCTTCACACTGGAATATTTTTCATACAGATTGGATATGTTAGTCAGTTTATTGAAACTTTGAGAAACATAAAACTTCATAGTTATTTCGGATTTCAAACATTTCGGTTGAGCATCACTGAAGAGACATTATTTGTCGAAATGCACATCTGGTGCATCAAAATTGGTACCGTATAAGTTTTACAATTAAGCCCTTGTAGCAATTTTGAATAAGCAGTCCTCAAAATCCAAATTGGTCATGTCCCTGATTCGACCCCTTGTTTTGAAATGCATTAAGTATATCATTGTATTCCGTGCAGAATATATTCCCATAACACTTAACATCATTGCCGATTATATTTCCCGCAAGCAGTGGGAAAGATTTCGTTATGCAGCGCCGATAGCAGATCCAGTTCCATTGACAATCCCCTCCTCCTTCACAAACCTCATCTCCAGTTTGAATTCAACAAATTATTAGAAGCTTCATTATCACAAAACACACACAGAGCTCACAATGCAAGTCTCCAGGCGTATTACAAGTTTTGTTCAGAAAACCGGATCAGTCCAAATTGGCCACCCAACTTAGCTTCAATAGTTCAATTCATGTTAAATTTATCTATCAGGGGTTTAGCTTTTTCCACAGCCCGCTCATACATGGCTGCCTTGTCATATCATTGCAAATTGCAAGGAATTTATGATCCTACTTCTGAATGTTTGGTTGTTAAACTTTTGCAAGGTATGAAACGTTTGAGGCATACTCCAGATAGCAGGCTTCCAATAACAAAACATATCTTAGCTAGAATATTTCAGGTGCTTCCATGTATTTGTAGTAACGTCTACGAGTCTGCTTTGTTTTCCGCTGCATTCTCATTAGCTTTTCACAGGCTGCTCAGGGTAGGCGAATTAGTTAGCGATCGCAGTTCAACAGCAAGAGTTGTACAAAGAGGTGATATTAAACTAGACAGAGCAAATGACTCAATAAGTTTAACCATTACATATTCTAAGACTGACCAGGTGGGCAAGGGTTCAGTACTTAACATTCCTAGGGTAGGAGATTTGACATGCCCATTTTATCATATGGCTGTTTTTCTGAATGTTCGTCCTAATGACTCGGGCCCCCTTTTCTGCCATTTTGATTCGTCCCCATTGACCAGATACCAATTTACTGCTATTTTGTCAAAAGCAATTAAAGTACTTCAATTGCCATTCAAGTATAAAACTCATTCTTTTAGGATTGGGGCGAGTACGGAACTAGCAATCAAGGGGTTTTCATCTCATGTCATTAAGAAATCTGGTAGATGGCGATCTAGCTGTTATAAATCATACATCTGTATGCCAAAGTTGTACTTTTCAAGTTCATTTACTTGTAGAGAGACAAATCGTTTGGTTGGTGGGCTCCTCAATATTAAAGTGGGTACAAACAGAAGCTCTACTTAGGCCTGGTGGTTGCGGTTTGAATCTCGGTAGGATAAATATATTTTTATGGTGGCAGGGTTACAGCGGTCTAGCCCTTATGTAGGTCGTCAATAAATTAAAATACTTAAGTAGATTTGGTCCGCACCCAAGCGCCATTCTACTACATTGCGGTGGGAATGATTTAGGCCATACATCCATAAGAAAATTGAGGTTACAGACTAAAAAAAGTTACAACATTTATAAAAACAAATTTTCCCAATGCTAGGATTATATGGTCTTGCGTTCTACCGCGCATTGAATGGAAATATTCCCACAATAGGGCCAAAATGGAGGAAACACGCCGGCACCTTAATTCATTTGCAAGCGCTTTAATCAAGTCGGAAGGGGGGCTGTCATTTCATATCCAGATATCAAACCACAACCCACATTTTTACACAGTGATGGGGTTCATCTATCCAAACTAGGGAAATCCATTCTATCAAACACACTAGAAGGGGGTCTAGAAGCTATACTATGCCACAATGTTGTATACTTTCCGCAGTAGTCCTTATGGGCACGGCTTAATTATAACAAAATGCCACTCTTCCCCAACCACCAGTGTGGCGGAGTTTCCTACCAGATTGCCAGTACTGTCCTTCAAGGTAGGAAACTTGTGGCGCTTACGAGCGGCACTGTCAGAACTTATCATGAAATGTGAAAATCTACCTCTGTATTTCCCAGGGTCAAGGTCATGAGATATTTGACCTCTGCACCTCCCAGGGTCAAGCACTCTTTGGTATGATTTGAACTGTGAATGTTGATATTTTTGAACTTTGAATGTTGACTTTGCAAGATAATATGTTGATGTTGAATTTGCTTTTGATGATGCTTTTGTTGTTTGTTGGGGCCTGCCCTTGATCATGCTGGCGGCCCGTTTCCTTTGTGTTGTAAATACAGCCGTGCCCATAAACGCCATAATAAAATTAAAAGTATTCATATATTTATTTTTGGTTCATTGATACACTGTTCTGAGATATATATATATATATATATATATATATATATATATATATAATAAAATTAAAATATATAATACATACATATTTCTCGCTGTGACCTTCAATTCGACTTTTAGATATATCGATGAAGTTTTGTCTATTAACAATGATAGCTTTCATTAATATGTCGATTTGATATATCCCTGTGAGCTCGAAATAAAGCACACCACAAAGTCGTCCAGTTCTGCTTCATACTTGGATATTTTATTGAAGGTAGACATTAACGGCAAACTGACAACTCACCTGTATGACAAACGGAATGATTTCAGCTTCTTCATCGTCAACTTCTCATATTTGTGTAGCAATATTCCATTATCACCTGCATATGGTGTTTATATATCTCAACTGATTTGATATGCAAGAGCTTGTTCTGGGTATAGTCAGTTTTTAAATCGAGGTAAGATACTGACAAACAAGTTGATGGTACAGGGATTTCAACAGTCTCGATTGAAGTCAGCATTTCGCAAATTCTATAACGATTTGTTATAACGATCTAGTTCGTCAATATAACCTCGCATTGGGTCAAATGCTGTCTGACGTGTTCCATACCGATTGTTAAGCCGTTCTTGGCACACCGATTTTGACTGCGGATAACTCCGTTTACCTGATCAGGATATAGGGTTTACGGCGGGTGTGACCGGTCAACAGGGGATGCATACTCCTCCTAGGCACCTGATCACATCTCTGGTGTGTCCAGGGGTCCGTGTTTGTCCAACTATCTATTTTGTATTGCTTATAGGAGTTATGAGATTGATCACTGTGCGTTATCTTCACCTTGCATAAATACATCTAGCACTACAACTATACTAATCTACAAATGTATTTACAACGCAGACTATATGTTTTTGGTCATTACGCTTGCCAGTCAATGTTAAAAGTGGAGCGAAATTAGGAAATTAGTTATGATAAAAATAGACTTAATTAATCTCAAGTGGAACGAGTAGCCCTATTACGTTGACAAATAGTATAGCTAACTCGTACCCAGAGAGATTCTATTTTAACTATGCATAAAGAATAAAGAATATATAAAAGATTATAAGTAAAAAATATCAACACACACACAAAAAAGCTAAAAATAAACTATGTAAATGAATGAACACTATAAAAATGAAATAAGAAATGAACAAAATTTGAGAGAAAAATAATGTAAATATCAAGTTTGAATAAGTAAACAAAGTGGACCAACTCCAAACAAAAACAAAGAATAAGCAGCCTACATGTACATGTGGGAAATTGAATCAACATAAGACATTCCTAGGGTAGACGTGCAAAAAACAGAATCACGGAAACTGGTAAATGGGTTTTACATGTAAGCAATCGGTTATGAAGGTCAAAGTAATTAGGGTGGGGGCTTATTGTAAACAGAATTGAAAAGAAAACAAATATTTTCAAAATTGGTCATATTACCACTGTTAGGGACATGATCAGACGAGTAGGTCTAGATGAAGCTTAACATCTAGTAAGGGCTTAGCCCGTATTCATCCTGATGAAGTCAATAGGTTTGTTGATGCCATGCGGTTCAAATGACTTCAACCTGTACATCCAGAATTTTTCCTTCTGCTTTCTTTCGGTATCTGACCAACTTGGGTCATGATCAATAATCACTACTGTCATGTCCTCCCATCTGTGGTTATTGCCATTGAAATGTGAAGCTACTGGAAAATCTTTTTTTGGTTCTGATGGAGAACTGGTGTTGATCCATTGGCGAAGGTATGTTGTTTCTCCTATGGTCTCCTTCTGACAGACATCGCAACTGATGTTTTTCGTTTGTCCTGAAGAAGAGAAGGGTCGTCCCGGAAATTTGACAATGTGGTTCTTCTTGTCGTTGGTCACTTTAGTGCTTGGTATATTTTTTGTATTTGACCTTGTATCCATGCGTAATATTTCCTGTCTACCCGAGGATCCGAGTTTTGAAATATTCGTGATTGGGTTTTACGAGGAAAAGTCCCTTTCAAGCAGTATGGCGTCTCTGCGATCATCACCCAAAATGTGGTCAGTTTAAGGTTAGAGACTAATGTAGGACAAAAGGGCAAAAAGTCACAGAAAAAAAGTCACGGACAAAATGACCATGGACATGTCACTATAAGAATTTTTAGGAAAGTAGGACAAAATATCACAGGACAGAAAGTCAGTTTTATAAGAAAATAAGACAAAAAGTCCCAGTTTGAAATTTTATGAAAGTAGGACAAAATGTCACAGGACAAAAGTCACAGTTATAAGAAATTATTGATTTTGATATATATTTGAAAACATATCTGTTCTTTTTGTAAAGTTTAAGAAACTATATATGCATTTGGGTACCATTTACCTGTAATTGTTAGCTTAAAAGTATATATGGAGTCTCATTTGCTAAGCCAATCATCAATACATTAATGGAACTCATGCAGAGTAATAAAGTTGGTTCAAAGTTATGGAGTTAAAACAATTTTTGTAATTCTGTGAATATTAGATAAATGATGAAGTCAAAGAACAAGAAAAACATCATGATTTTATTCATGCACAAAATACAAAGATTGGTATAAATATCAGCATTCTATGTTTTATAAAATAATGAGTTTGTCTTTTGTTTTCTAATCAAAAGTAATTTTTGTGACTTTTTGTCCCGTGAATTTTTATCCTATCTGATCAAAAATCATCATTGTGACTTTTTGTCCTGCGACTTTTTGTCCTACCGTTTTTGAGACTTTTTGTCCTGTGACTTTCCGTCCGTAAACCAAAATGTACATCTTGCAACAAATAATCCGATATACAAGATGAATGTTCTAAGCAAAACCGAGAAGATTCAAGTAGAATTTAAATTCACGTTTCATTTTGCAAACGACTTTCTCAATTCATCAAATACATGTACACATGTATTATTGAAGACCGAGTTTTTGCTAAGATCAATAATCTTATTTTAAAACTCCAATACTCAATAAAAGAAATATACGTATCAAACAAAGATGCTTGCCCTATCAATGTTAGGCCCAGTTTAATGTATTCGCCATGGTTTCGCTTTCCAACGAATAAAACATTATCATACATGCATTTCAATGCCCAATCATAATTTTACAAATAGAAGTATTTTATCTTATCTTATCTTATCTTATCATGACTTTTCCTGCGATAATCATCAAGGAAATATCTAAGTTTCAGAACTGGGTTTTGTGTGTATTTTAATGATTAACACATTCATTAAATACTGTAATATGAGATAATGATTTTTCTTAAAAATCGATGCAATTATTTCTTTTGATTTTGAAATTCAATTAAATGAAATGTATGCAGAAGAATTATACTTGTCCATACACGTGCAATTTGCATGTTTAATCTCAGTTGACTAAAAAACTACATTATAAGCCATGATCTGAGAGGAAAGACAGAACTGTCAAAGTACAGATCTCTTCGACATGTTATCTAATATTTTATAAACTCTAGTTTCAAATTAATTTTTATTAAAAAGATGTGTATAAATACTAATTAACTTCTCCGTGATCATTATTGACAATTCGAAACCAAAATATCTGAAGTAGATTATGTTTTACATTGACGATTATACGGATAATGCCCGTTTATATTCGTTCTGAAATACTGCGAAAATTTTAATTCACAACATATATATACGAAATTTAAACTGTACTTTTCAATTGATTCTATCCATTGGAAGTAACTGTCATTGGAGACAAGATACAGTATTCAGACCTGTTATCAACTGTACAAATACAGGTAGTTTACTCCGCCGCGGTATAAGCGTGGTCCCGCGATTCCCCGCTATGAAAAACCGCGACGGTGTTATGCGAAAAGGATTTACTTTCCGTCGCGGTGACGCGGTATATAAGGGGTCCGCGTTAGCTGCACTATATATATATATATATATATATATATGTGTGTGTGTGTGTGTGTGTGTGTGTGTGTGTGTGTGTGTGTGTGTGTGTGTGTGTAAGCCCTGTCAATTGAACCAGTGAATAAGAAGGCACACGTGTAAATCAACACGGGGTCGGCCAAAGGAACACGGAAATGGTGGTGTTCAGTTGTTTTTTTATAAAAATCAGCATAAAATCATTAAATAGGTCATCTACCATCAAAATCCTGAAGTGTTTACTTAACAGGATTTATGAGATGTGTGTAACAGGTGTGTAAAGATTTAGCACTCGTCCATCTTTTTTCCTTGCGAGCATGGCTTACACACTTTCGAAGTGCGCATGCTCTGTTTTAAATGACGTCATTTGTGATATCATCATAATGGAGTTTTCCAGGGAAAGAAGTTGGCCCATCTGAGGTAAGTAAACACGGTTGAAAGAAATTTTTTGCATGTTATCAATGGGTTTTTTATTACATAGATTGATTAAATGGTGTTTCATACCGATCGTGTTATGTACAAGCGACAGAGTACCCGAGTTACTGAAAATTTCGATGATAAAAGTGATAAATCTGCGTGAACTGTTTGGGTTTTTTTTCTTTTTGAAATATAATCTTTGCAGTTAATGTACTCTGTATATTAAGAATTCATATTGATTTTGGATAAAATTTCACAAAAAGAAATGCGCCAGGTCCTTAGGAACCAACCCCCCTACCCCACCCCCCACACGGCACATTTTTTGGATGATTGGAACGTATACCCCTTTACATCTGTCTCCATACTTTGAAGTTTTTTCCAACGCCATGACATAAATAATAAATAGAAAAATAAATAAAAATGCAAAAATAAAAAAGAAAGATGTATATGTATTCGGATTGGCATGTTCCACTTTGTCCGGGTTGAAATCCCTGAGGATGCAAATGTACATTACGCCGCACTGCTTGTAGTACGTACATGGTACAGGCGTACCGCATAGGTATGTAACTACTAAGACTATAAACCAAACAGAATATGATATGTAAAACTATTACTCTGAATGCGTTTTACTTGTTTACAATGTAGCCTGTCGAGCTGTGGTGTCACACGCGTGGTTTACACGTGCACTTTAGGTGGCAGTGGAGGAAATTCGAACGATGTATGGATTATTGTCTCCTGGTAACTTTGGTAGTTACCTTTTGCTTTCAATCTACTTTTTAAGAATAATTCAACCCTCGCTAATCATTTCCAAGCTGCATTTCGATCTTGGAAGAATGATCTTCAGCTACAATACAAAATTAAGGGATGATGTTGTGTACTGAGTTTTTCTTGATTGTTTACATCTGTGATTGTGTATGTGATGTATAAACTGATCAAGCTGTACAGTCTCATGACATATAGTGGCATAGCTTCCATTTATATGCTTGCGCATCATTTTGTCAGAAGAAGAAATTTCTAAAATTAAGATTTTTAACATGTATATGATTATATGTGTTTGTTTGATTTTAGTATAATACCTGTAGAGAACATTTCAGTAATATGAAGTGCGACACATTTAGACGTATGCATGTGGTGTTTGAAGGTCTCATCTGAAAGACCAGCAACTTTCTCTTTTGAATGCTAAATATGACGATGGAGCATTCACCTCACTACCTACATTTACACCCTAAATAAAGTACATTAGCATGGCTCGAAACCATGATTTCTTCATCATGAAGCAAATGCTCTGTTACCACTGAGCTACCAATTTTTTAACATGAATTCATAGCTAAAAATTTTAAAAATTTATAACTAATTTTTTGGTTAATTCCATAAATATTATTCCTCTCTCTAGACACAATTCTGGGTAACCCCCTGCCTTTGGGGATATAAGCACATCATTGCTTTCAGAATGGGACAATGTGAGGAGAGCTTTTGTTATTTGTTATACTCTTAGTGTTGATGGCATCTATGAACAACAGGATAATGTTTTTAGATTATTATTTCTGATATCATATTTGTAAATTGTTTATGAGGGGTTGTTAAAGTTTGTGGACAAAAGGACTCACTTATTAAAAATTCAAAGTTATGATAAGTAAAAAATATAGGGATCTGTAACAAGATTGTAGATTTGAACATTTTAATTTTAATTAATTTTTATAAGTATTGATTTCAGATACATGTATGACATTGCATGCTTGATCGGGGAGGGGGGCTACAGTTAGATAATATTCTGGTCAGCATATTCGATAAACTACAGTTGTACATGGAACTCATTAAATCACTTCTTTTTCTTTCAGTGGTCTTCAACTTTTAATCTCCAAGAAGGAAATGTAATTAAAAGATGAATAAAGTATCCCTAAGAATACCAGAAGAAAGGCTGTGTTGAGAAAAACAGCCCTTCCTCGGTACCTCAGAACTAGATGATAGCCCGTGTTACTTTATGCTGAATATGACACAGTATAGAAGATCTGATCATGAAGAAGTTACACCATTGATACACTTGCCAACTGCCAAAACTACTTTCTGATAGTATGACGAGATTAGAAGATATCATGGTGTAGTCATGACACAAACTGCAAATCAAAGATTGTCTTCCCCAGAGGATGAACAGAGTGCTTCACATGGATAACATTTCCTTTTCGAGTTTTGAAATTAGTAAGTATACAAAATATTTTAGGCCACATAGTCATAAAATTATTTTTTAGATTTCCATCCTTGCTTGGAAAAAAATGGGGCAGGTGGTGTATTTTTTTATTTTTCAGAATATATATTTCCCGTTCATTATACTCGCATGTTCCTGTAGAGTGTAGATTACTTCATATTTTTTTTTACATTGTTTTCTTTGGACAGAAAATTTTCATACAACAATATTATAATTGTTTTTAAGTGATTTTGAAGTACATTTTCATGTAACACTGAAGTTGAACATTCTTTTGCGCTTTTTTGAATAATAGTAATTTTTAGCTCACCTGAGCTGAAAGTTTAAATGAGCTTTTCCAATCCCCTGTTGTCCGTCTGTCTGTAAACTTTCACATTTCTGACTTCTTCTCAAGAACCACTGGGCCAATTTCAACCAAACTTGACAAAAAGCATCCTTTGTGAAGGGCTTTCAAGTTAGTTCAAATAAAGGGCCACACCCCCTTTCAAAGGGAAGATATAATTACAAAATTGCAAAAATAGGGTTGGGTCATTTAAAAATTTTCTCCTAAAGAACCACTGGGCCAGAAGAGCTGACATTTACATGAAAACTTCCTGACATAGTGTAGATTGAAGTTTGTTCAAATCATGACCCCCATAGGTAGGATGGGGCCACAATAGGGGATCAAATATTTTACATACAAATATAAAGGGAAAATCTTTAAAAATCATCTTCTCAAGAAACACTGGGCTAGGAAAGTACAAATTTACATAAAAACTTCCTGACATAGTGCAGATTCAGGTTTGTTAAAATCATGACCCCCTGGGGTAGAATGAGGCCATACAAATCTTCTTCTCAAGAACCATTAGGCCAGAGCAGTTTACATAATTTACATGAAAGCTTCCTGACATACAGCTCTGTAGTGCAGATTCAAGTTTGTAAAAATAAAATTTCGAAAAGGTGTCGCTGTGTTTGGTGTAATTTTTGTTCGTTCTGCACAAACTAGCTCATTCAGCTTGACACAGCCTAGGTGTTCATATGTAATTTTTTTATTTTTCGTAACTTAAAATGTCGTGTAGCAATATTGGCCAGATCAAATTTTCCTTCCAATGTTATAATAGGACTAGACATGTGTATCATTTTGCATACAATTTAAAGTATGTTTTTGCATATACACATTTTTCTAATGCCTGTACACATTGAATTATTAAACACCAGGCACGTCCTCCTATCCCCTTTACAAGCTATGTTTGTGTGGGGTTTTTTGGAGTTAGATTTTAGGTAGGAGAAATCATGGCCCCGTGAGTAGGTTGGGCCACAATACTTAAATAGGGATCAAAGTTTTAGAAGCGAATATGTAGAACAAATCTTTAAATATGGGCCAAGGTGAATCAGGTGAGCGATGTGGCCCATGGGCCTCTTGTTTGAATATGCAGTTTATGCAGGATCAGGATATGCCATTGCCGTATCCGTTAATTAATGAGTCATAATTACCATCATTGTACCACAAAGCAACAGTCACTGTACTGTAGTTCTTTTGCTTAACATTATTCAATTCAGTTTGCCATCATCTTCTTCTAGTCTAAGACACGCACACTCAATAATAAAAGTTCCAAACACAGAATTGGGAAATGGCATGGTATCGCATACTTTCACATTCAATAGCATCTCCATTAATCAATTTTAACAAGGCATACATGTGCAGTCACTTGACCAAATGCATATCACACTGCAACAGTCCTTCACAACTACCACATCTTTGGGTACCCTTATAATAGAAACATGTCAAATATAACCACAACATGCCAAAATGTTAGGGTCAGTCATTGAAATGCTCTAAATGTTTGATATACAAGCCAAATATTTGTTCTCAACTTCTTTTTAAAAAAAAAAGGTAGAATAAAAAACAATGGGGTGGATAATTTTGAGAGGGGTGGGCGTGGATGATAATCTGTAAATATGAAATTCTATGTGGCCTTAAGTACAGTAAATATGAAAGCAGATCTTAGTATTTAACAATTTTGTTGATCCATAATTTATTTACAGATTTTATATGATCTTATTTTGTATAATTAAAATCTTAGATGATATGTGTAGAATAATTATATCATTTAGCAAAATGTAATGATTTGTAAACTAAAGATGCATATACATGTAGTAAATTGTGTAACAATTAATACATTCAACCCAAAAATGAATTTGCATATTTTAATTGATTTTTAGCTCACCTGAACCAAAGGTTCAAGTGAGCTTTTCTGATCACATTTTGTCTGTCGTCTGTATGTCTGTCCGTCTGTAAACTTTTCACATTTTCGACTTCTTCTCCAGAACCACTGGGCCAATTTCAACCAAACTTGGCCAAAAGCATCCTTGGGTGAAGGGCTTTCAAGTTTGTTCAAATGAAGGGCCATGTCCCTTTCAAAGGAGAGATAATCACAAAAATAGGGTGGGGTCATTTAAAAATCTTCTTCTCAAGAACCACTGGGCCAGAAGAGCTGAAATTTACCTGAAAGCTTCCTGACATATTGCAGATTCAAGTTTGTTCAAATCATGGCCCCCGGGGGTAGGATGGGGCCACAAGGGGGGATCAAAGTTTTACATACAAATATATAGGGGAAAACTTTAAAAATCTTCTTCTCAAGAACCACTAAGCCAGAAAAGCTGAGGCCAAAAATAAACATTGATTTGTTTGATGTACTCCGACCGACCAATCAAATTTGCTCCTACCCGACCATTTTTTCCAGCAATTTAAAACTTTGGGGGGGGGTCCCTTGAAAAATAGAAAATTCTCCTTATTCTAAAAGAAAATATTACAAATTTTCATGACGTTAAAAAAAAACCAAAAAAAAAAAAACCCTACCTACCGACCCACCTTGAAAAATGTGAGTTAGAGTACATCAAACAAAAATATTTTTAATGATGGCCTGAGATTTACATGAAAGCTTCCTGACATAATGCAGATTCAAGTTTGTTCAAATCATGTGCCCCGGGGGTTGGATGGGGCCACTAGGTGGGATCAAAGTTTTACATACAAATATATAGGGAAAAACTTTAAAAATCTTCTTCTCAAGAACCACTAAGCCAGAAAAGCTGAGGCCAAAAATAAACATTGATTTATTTGATGTACTCCGACCGACCAATCAAATTTGCTCCTACCCGACCATTTTTTTCAGCAATTTAAAACTTTGGGGGGGGGGGTCCCTTGAAAAATAGAAAATTCTCCTTATTCTAAAAGAAAATATTACAAATTTTCATGACGTAAAAAAAAAAAAAAAAACAAAAAAAAACCTACCTACCGACCCACCTTGAAAAATGTGAGTTAGAGTACATCAAACAAAAATATTTTTAATGATGGCCTGATCGAGATTTACATGAAAGCTTCCTGACATAATGCAGATTCAAGTTTGTTCAAATCATGGGCCCCGGGGGTTGGATGGGGCCACAATAGGGGATCAAAGTTTTACATACAAATATATATGAAAAATCTTTAAACATCTTCTTCTCAAGAACCACTGAGCCAGAAAAACTGATTTTTACATGAAAACTTTCTGACATAGTGCAGATTCAAGTTTGTTCGAATTATGGCCCCCGGGGTAGGATGGGGCCACAATTGGGGGGGACCCCATCAGTAAGCACGCCCCCTACTTCCGGTGTAATGGCAGTAACTGCAAAAATGAAGGCCATTGTGTACAATACTTCATTATCATTTAATGTTGTTCACGTTCTTCTGACCCAGGGATCGAATATTTTCCAACAATTTACAGTGGATCAAAGAGAATTGTTTTATAGTTTTTTTCTTCTTTATGCATATATGACCCAGTATGTCTCTGCAGAGCACAGATCTACATCTGGCATTTTCTAATTACTTAATGTTCACTATTTTTAGCGATCAATTAAGTTTTTTTAAAATTAGTTTTTCAGTCAAAATTATCATAAATATAAATCTATAGCTAACCAGGGGTATGATGCATGTGACCCAAATTTGTCATTATGCAGGGGCCTATATCTATTCTACGAAGTATATTTGATGCGCATTAAAGTTTGAAAATTTTAATTCAAAATATGCATTAAAACCGCTGTTTGAACAAGGCATAAGTATCATTTTAAAGTTACATATGTACGTAAGTATATTTGCTAGATATGATGTTCAAAAAGATTAATCAGTTTTTTTTAATTACTGATTAGATCACCTGAGTGGGTATAAGGATTGATAAACTAAGATTTTGAATTTTTAAAAAAGCTAACAGACAGATGAAAGAGCTTGATAAATACCATAATACAGTCCATCATAACATGGGTGCATGAAAATCAGGTTCTAGAGCAGATATTAATATATTAGGTAGAACATTGATGATACGTCTTATCTGGTATATGTAAGTTGTAACACCCTCTTCATTAATACTGTGCATTTTGACAAAATAGTATATGAAGTCCAGTGGTTCCATTGAATTTGAACATATGTTGAATAAATATATAGTTAGTAGTGGTAGGGAACAGGTACAATCTAATTAAAATTAGATCTTTGATCCGGTCATGCAATCACTTTGTGTAGCGATTGCATGAGCGGATCAAAGATCTAATTTTAATTAGATTGGGAACAGGTATTGCTTGAATGTGTCTACTAGATTTCTTGTTAAATAACCTTCACTTTAATTTCAGTCAAACATAATTTTGCATCAAAGAGAAAAAGTGGCTTTGACATAACCTAGAAAATACAATATTCATTAAATAGAGCATGGCACCAGGATAGCTAGATGCCCATATTCCCAGCAAAATGAGCCAGTCCTAAAGAGAGTCCACTAGAGATGAAATAAAACTCATTAAAATGTATTGAGAAAAGGTATATATATACAAGTTTTGATTTGCACCTTAAGAGTATATTGATAATTTGTATTTTGACAGCCTCCATCTGAAATACAATGAAAATATTGCTGCAGTACTGTAATTATGTCTCCCCTCTTTCAGGGGAGATATATTGTTTTTGTACTTTCTGTCCGTCTGCCACAAAATCTTGTGAACACTTCTCCTATATGGCTTATCGGATAGACTTGAAACTGTGTACAATATGCTTCATTGCCATTTGTAGATGTGTATATTGGTGGGACGGAAGGATCCAATTATTTTCCTAAAAGTTAATAGTAGATCTAAGAGGGGTGGAGGATGTAAAATACCTTGTCAACACTTCTCCTCCTATATGCCTTATTGGATAGATTTGAAACTTTGTACAATGCTTCATTGCCATTTGTAGATGTGCATATTGTCGGGACAGGAGGGTCCAATTATTTTTCTAAAAGTTAATAGTAGATCTGAGAGGTGTGGAGGATGTTAAAATAGCTTGTGAATACTTCTCCTATACGGCTTATCCGATAGACTTGAAATTTTGTAGAATACTTCAATGCCATTTGCGATGTGCATATTGCAGGGACAGATCAAAGATCCAAATGTTGTCCCTAATATAGTGGATTGTAGGGGTGGAGGGTGTAAAATAGTTTGTGAACCCTTCTCCTATGTGGCTTAATTATTGGAGTTCATAATGTCTATGTTCCTGCTCATGCTTTATCTTCCATACCATGCAGTACATTAAGGGGTTGGAGGTTTCATTTGGAGCACTTCCAATTTGGGGAGCTGGGGATACATTTGTTTTTCATAAAAACAATCTGAAGTTATGATATATTTGTCATAAAATGTTTATGATATCTGTATCACTTTGAATCTTTAAAAATGATAATTGATATGTGAATTAATATTTACAGCTGATCATTTGATAAACACTTACTTTGTAGAAATAGAAATTATGATTTTTATCTAATTGTACATTTCTTGCTACCTTTTACGAAGACCTTTTACTAATCACTTCTCTAAATATTTTTGCAGATTTGTCAGAATGTTATGCATCATGATCAACAGAAAAAAACTTCACAGGTAGACCAAAGCTGACATGGGATGAGATCCTAAAACGAGACCTAGAGTTTAGAGGATTGGATAGGATCAATCCACTGGGTCGCCAAGTGTGGAAGTACAAACTTCAACCTCGACAGGACAGCCAGACCTCACCCTTGCAAAAATATTAATTTGGCCTGGATAGTCAAAATGAGTGATGATGATGATATCAAGGTCTGACACTGTAAGCTCAGTAAGGGTAGATGCTGGCAATGGAGCTGTTAAGCAATACAACAAACAGGTTTAACATTGAACATGTTTATATACTTTTTTAGCTCAAATGAGCTTTTCTGATCACCTTTGCCTGTCGTCTGTCTCTCTGTAAACTTTTCACATTTTCATTTTCTTCTCCAGAGTGAACCACTGGGCCAGTTTCAATCAAACTTGGTATGCATCATCAATAGATAAAGGGTATGCAAAAATAGGGTGGGGTCATTTAAAAAAACCTTTTCAAGAACCACTGGACCAGGAAAGTTGAATTCACATAAAAGGTTCCTGTTTTGTGCAAATCATGGTATCCGGGGGTAGGGTGAGGTCACAATCGAGGATCAAAGTTTTACATTCATATATAGTACAGATTCAAGTTTGTTAAAGGTCATGGCTCACAGGGGTAGAGTGGGGTCACAATAGGGGATCTAAGTTTTATATGTGAAATATATACAAGGAAAATCTTTTAAAATCTTCTCCTAAAAAACTAGATGCAGAACTAAACCCAAAATCGTAGCTCTTTGAGAAGATATTGGGGCAAGTCAGAGCACTAGAGCTTCAGATGAACCCCTTATTAAAAATCTTCAATTTACGGCACAGAAAAAAAGTGCATGGTTAAGTTCCTCTATCACTGCATTCCTGCATCGCTGTCTCATGAATTTAATATTAAATAATTCCTAACATATTTTCCCACTATACTTGTTTCCAAGCATACTTTCAAATATTCCTTAAACCCACATATAACCTAAAAACTCACAGCTTCAAGTGATTTTCTTTGTTGATATAGCCATGTTAGGAATACGTAGCCAGTCAATTTGAACCCCAGTTCATTTCCATACTCGTACTCATTTTGAAACATAATGTCTGTGTGAACTAATATCCCCACAAATATTTTTAGTGAAATATTTTGGATGAAATCATCCCAGTTGGGTTAAATACTTATTATTCAAAAACTGTAGGTTTGAATATTGAACTAATCTCACAGCTTTCTTCAGTTTGGTCCCCATCCACTCTAGTCTGTTTTTACGCTTAACTATTGAAATGGAGTGTAAGGGATCAGACTAGGCTTTAATAGCATTATCAATTTTCAAAAGCTTTAGAAAAATTATACAATTTTAGGTCACTTGAGTAAACTCAGATGACATATTGCTATTGGTCTGCGTCCGTTGTAGTCCGTCGATGTTAACAATTGAATATTTTTAACTAAATTCTATAACTGAAAGGTGAAGATAACGAACAGCGATCAATCTACGATTCGAATAACAGAATTCTTTTCAAATTTAGTATGAAGCACACAAATTTACATTAAACCTTCCTGACATAGTGCATATTCAAGTTTGTTAAAATCATTTCCCGGGAGGTATGGTGTGGTAACAATAGGGGATCAAAGTTTTATATGCTGATATATTTAAAGGAAAAATCGTTAAAGATATCTCTTGAACTATTTAAGCTAGAGCTTTCATATCTTGTATATACAATTTTTATGGCAAAACAAATCTGACCTATTCAGTGTGTCCTGAACTACATTGTGTTTAAGGTAAAACTTATACGGTACCAATTTTGATGCACCAGATGCGCATTTCGACAAATAATGTCTCTTCAGTGGTTGGTGTGGGTTCGAATCCTGCTTGCACCGGTAAGTGAGAAAGTTTCCCAGTTTACTCTCGGAAGGTCAGTGGTCTCTTCCCAGGTACATTGTATCTGGGTTCTCTCTTCCACCAATAAAAACTGGGCACCACCAGATAACTGAAAAATTGTTGAGTGTGGCGGAAAACAGCTAAAACAATCAATCATATTATGTTCTTTGACCTTGTGACCCTGAACTCTGAGTTTGACCTACTTTTAAGAAAGTATAACTTATTAAGTATATCCAGGACTATTTTAGATAGGGCTTTCATGTATTGTATATAGATTACTTATGGCAAGGTCTTTCATATCATTCCAAGACCTATGACTTCATACCTTGGTCTTATCCAGAACAGCAATATCATGCTTGTCATATCTTTGTGTTATATGATTTTATTTTAGTAATGTTGTGTTCTTTAGAGGTAGGTTTGGGTCACATTATTCATGAGAATAAATATTGATAAAATAGCATTTAAAAATCAAAACAGCAGGGCCAAGGTGACTCAGGTGAGCGATGTGGCCCCTGGGCCTCTTGTTGATTTTGATATTTGTACAGATATCGTTTGTATGAGAAATGGAACTCTTTTTTTTTCTTTTACAAATACATGTATTATCATATGGATCCATCTGTGTTGATTATTTAATCAAAGGACTACATTCAATGTATTAAATGCAAATTTATTGATATGTCTGTGGTTGAATTACTCATGTATGTATACATTTTTTTAGCACATGCAATTACATATATAATGTATATATATATATATATATATATATATATATATATATATATATATATATATACTAATTGTACATATAACATCTCCTGTAATATAATAAAATATATGACTGAGAATAAAAGACCTGCTGTTTTCATTGCTACCATGGAACATTAAAAGATTAGAATAATTCAAATATCTTAATGAATTCTGTAATATATGAATTTGATATTTGTATACAATTGCCTCACTGGTGTTCAATGTGAACTTTAGTTTATCATTTCAGTTTGCTCTTTATATCAAATCAAAATTTAAGACAAATAAGGAATTATTTCCGAAATTGGTTAATATGGTACATTGTAGTAAAATAATCAAGAGTTTATTCATATGAGATAGCTAAATTCCACATGGATAACCAGTGACTGGTTCTTAATTGTCAACATTTTCACCAAACAGTTTAGAAATTACCCCGGTACATACTATTGGGGGATTATAAAATTCCTTAAAAAGTGACATATTTTTAAATATCACCTTTTCAAGGAGAAAAATCCCTTTAAGTATATGAATCCTATGAAGAAATTAAAAGAGAGGTGGCTATAGGTATATGCGACCCACCTGATCTTTATTTTTCTGCAACATATTCAAGTGTGTTTTTATCACTTGTATGCTGAGATTCATTTGTGGCAAGAGCTGTTATGATGTCTCGAGTCAGAAAGCACCAGAATCCACTAGGAATAGTTTTAGATCTATGGAGCGCCAAATTAACAAACTCAAATATTTGAAGATATCTTTAATTATTTGAAGATATTATCAATTCATTTCATGCACGCAATCAAAGATCTCTTCAAATAATTAATATCTTCAATTCTGCATTATTGAATTGAATTATTGATATCATTATTTATTCTGCTGAATTGATGCACGCAATAATTTAATTGTTGCTCTACTCAAATGAATTATAATTTAATGATACCAACAATAGAATTAATGCATTGCTACAATTCAATTGAAGAGAGCAATAATTCATTAATGCTAACATCACTTAATGTGCACAATAATTGAATTATTGCTCTCTTCTATTGAATTAATTATATCATTAATTAAATTGATGCGTGGAATAATTATTTTAGAGAGATTATCTAATTGAGATATAATCTTCAATTCAAGATATCCACAATTGAATGATTTCTTTAATTGAATTGTTGCTCTTTTAAAAAAAAAATGATGCGCGCATTAATTGCTTATGAAAGAGCCTTGTATATATAATTAAAAAGATCCTCCATTGAATTAAAAGAGATAATCAAGTCATTCATACAGAGCTCTAAATTAATTTTTGCGAGCAATATTTCCACCACATGGATGTGCGCAGCAATTGAATTAATGAGAGCGATAATTGATTTGATGCGCGTATATTATTGGACTTCAATTTGAGCTTATGTAAAACATTAATAAGATTTTAAAAATCAACCTGGTGAATTTGTATTATAAAGGTCATGAGAGGACACGTCCAGTTTTTGAACAAAAACAGAAGGTAATATATTCCCTTGAATTTGCAATTGGTCATCTCTGTTCTCAGATCGGCAGGGAAAGGAGTGGGGGTCCAAATCACTTTTATGAGGGTGATTATTTCTCATTCGAAGGCGCGAATTGTCAATGTTCAGGGAATGTTTTAAATCTCTACTTGCCTTTCGAGACTGAACTAAGTTCATCAATAAAACTTACAAATATGTAACTTGAATTTTACCTTTCGTTATAATAGTTCAATGTATGCGCAATGTACCAGGTTCAATTGTCGGTGTGTTTCAGACGTGGTTAATTGGGGGGGGGGGGGTGTCCAACACGTAACACGTTTAGGGAAGGGCGTAATGAGTGCCAAAGGCACGAAATCTCTAAACAAAAATATCTAAGATGAAGCAAAATCGTGATTTTTGGGGGTTCTCTATTACAATTTTGTCCTCATATTTCAAGGTGAGATGATAGTCAAAATTGACATAATGTGCATGTACATATCATAAACATGTAGATATTTTTGTAACAGTATATAAAGGAACCGGGAACAAATCCTGATTCTGAAGTTATGTTATATAAACTGGTGTTATAAACCGGATTTTCAAAGAATTTATGGTTTTTGCAACGTTTGATTAAAGTTTTCTGTAAGGTCACATCTATGTAGTTACATATATAAACAGAATGTTCATGAAAATGTTCCCTTTTAGAGTGGAATTAAGATATCGCGTAACATTTCTTTACAAAGATATCTAATTTTTATTCATGTCAAAAGTCAACAAAAAACTTAAAGTGATACAAAAAATGTATATACTTATGAATACTTGTTTTAGATCCTTTAGGCACTGTATTACAGAATTTTGATTTTATTTATCATACTTTTTGGTCGAATTACTACAGAGTCTGGCCCGTACAGCATGCATTGGCAAACGAGGGAGTCTATAATCATAGAAGTATATATATATATATATATATATATATATATATATATATATATATATCTATATATATATATATATATAATAATGATGATTATCATAAGTTATTATTACATTAAAAGTCATCATTATGGACACTACTACCCCTCCCCCCGACCGGTCGCGGTAGCTCATTGGTAGAGAGTTCGCTTCGTAACCGGGAGGTCGTGAGTTCAAGCATCGTTCATGCGTCAAACCTAAGACGTTAAAATTGGTAGTGTTAATTGCTCCTTCGCCAAACGCTCGACATTTAGAAGTGAGAATCACGGATCTTTTGGATGTGACCATATAAACGTATATCCCTTGTCGTACATGTAGTAGGTATTGGCACGATATTTCAAAGAACCCTCACTGCTACGACTCTGAACCCTATGGATACATTGGATATGTCTAAATTCGTGGTACTCCGCTTAAAGCTGGTTACGTCTCAATATGAATAAAATATTCTCGACGGGACGTAAAATATATAATCAATCATCCAATCAATACTACCCCCCCCCCTTTATTTTTTATTTTCTTGCGGCGATAATTTCAACGAAATGTGTGGATTCCCTGTCTATCCCATCCCAATTTCGATTTATGTCATTGTTTCACGCTTTTTTGTAAGCTTTAGAGATTTGGCCTTATTTATTTAGCGTGGTGAGAATGATTGTTTGGATGTTTCAGAGTGTTTGATTGCCCGTGTGTATCAGAGTGTTTAGCTGGCTGCGTGTATCAGAGTATTTAATTGGCCATGTGAGTCAGAGTGTTCAATTACACGTGTGTATCAGAGTGTTCATTTGCCCGTGTGTGCCAGAGTGTTCAATTGCCTGTGTGTAAAGGAAAGTGTTCAATTGACCGTGTGTAAAGGAATGTGTTCAATTGCCTGTGTGTAAAGGAAAGTGTTCAATTGCCTGTGTGTAAAGGAAAGTGTTCAATTGGCCGTGTGTAAAGGAAAGTGTTCAATTGCCCGTGTGTAAAGGAAAGTGTTCAATTGCCCGTGTGTAAAGGAAAGTGTTCAATTGCCCGTGTGTAAAGGAAAGTGTTCAATTGCCTGTGTGTAAAGGAAAGTGTTCAATTGACCGTGTGTAAAGGAAAGTGTTCACTTGATAAGCAAAAATTCAAGGAGTGAATAAAACGATATTTCACAAATTTCGACCGCAGCAATGTCTTCTATGTTGTTTTTAGTACCAAATAGTAAATTTTCGTACTAAAATACCAATAACTGTAGAAGTGTTCAGTTGCAGGTGGGAAGTTAAGGTGTTCATTTGACACGCGTTACACGTGTGTGTGTGTGTGTGTGTGTGTGTGTGTGTGTGTGTGTGTGTGTGTGTGTGTGTGTGTGTGTGTGTGTGTGTGTGTGTTCTAGATTCTTGGTGAGATTTAACAATCAAAATATGGGTCAATTTTTATCATCACCTTCATCCCCGTTTCTATAAAGTATACGTTTTTATTATATTTATATACCTACATTAGGTATACAGTGAAAGTTGAAGGTAAAGAACAGTGATCAATCCCCTAGTGCACAGTGCTTAGACTGTTAATTTGTCAATCGTCTGGGGATAAAGAATGTCGTATGCCTCAATGACCTTTAAAACGGTAGTCCTATGTCACGGTAGGCCTTCACACGATCAATACCCTTACTGATACATCCAAGAGCGTCATTCTTAAGTCAATTGTTGAGGCACTTCTCCCACACTCATTGACGTCTATATTTGTGAATATGCTTGAATTGGACATAAAATAACACATCATCTTTATTGACCATCTTTAATGTTTTCCATTGCAACGAATGAAACCTTTTTTTTTTTCGACAAAAAGAAGCAGCACGCAGGAAGCTTACACAGTCTGTATGTAAACGTTCATAACATCGGCAAAACCGGGACCTGCAAACAAAATACAAAATAATATTTAAAAAATTGCATTATTTCCGATTCATTTTGGAAACAGTGATCACAGGATGAAACTATGGCATTCAATAAGCTTGAAATGTAACTTAAAGTTTATTGAACGGTTACTGAACGGTGACAGAACGGTTACTGAAAGGTGACAGAACGATTACTGAACGGCGAATAAAAGGTGACTAAATCACAGAAACTGGGCGAACTGAATGACAGTTTCATACTTTGGATCATAGTATAATCATATGATCTATAGAAAGAAAAGAAATTATTCCCTTATTTTTAACAGAGAGAAAAAATATCTCAATGATACCATATAGATACATGGAAAAAGAGAGAGAGAGAGAGAGAGAGAGAGAGAGAGAGAGAGAGAGAGAGAGAGAGAGAGAGAGAGAGAGAGAGAGATAGAGAGAGAGAGGAGGGTAGATATACACAATCCACATGTACATACATGTATGTAGTCGTAAAGTAAGATGTACAATAGTGAGGTTGAT
The DNA here is from genome assembly GCF_947568905.1 of Ostrea edulis. Classification (NCBI taxonomy): domain Eukaryota; kingdom Metazoa; phylum Mollusca; class Bivalvia; order Ostreida; family Ostreidae; genus Ostrea; species Ostrea edulis. Next base: position 68,935,890 of record NC_079166.1, on the reverse strand, counting down.
ATATTTTACATTATCATACTCGGTCTGAAATCACTGAAGTGCTTCAACTAAACTTTACAGCCATTGTATCATATAATAAGTTGTGGATAGAATAGGAGGAATGTGTTTACTACGCAGTTGTGTTAAGTAGGGCCATAGAAATATGTCAGGAAAAAAGCATATTAATAAACAAATCAATTTGTGACAAATTCTGTAAACACAACCCTTTTATACAAAAACAATATGTATATATCATTAAGTGCATATTGACCTCTTATACATTTTTCACCAGATCGACAGTCTCTACATCAACTCTGTATCACGTGATCAAATATCAAGATAAAAACGTATCGTGTATGTATAAATCGTTGGATTGGCACGATATCCAGATATCAATGCATGTTGAAGTTAATATAACTTCAAAGCATATTAATTTCTTAATTTGAAAAGTGCTGAGAGCAAGTTTATTGTGACTTGTAACATGTCTAATTTTTGCATTGAATATGCAAGATGCGGCGATTTGTGCACATACGAAGTTGAATCTAGCCTGAAAAACATATTTTCTGTTGAAGCCAGAACTTGCTCCCCTAACTTTCCTTTGGCACTGAAGTTCACTTGTCACATAAATCAAACATCTTTCACTTAAAAACCTCGGGGTGTCGTGCCAATGATGAAATTTCTATGTACGGAAACCCTGTTTATGCAAATGAGTCCATTGTGAAAGTAACTATACGCGTAGATTAGGGGCGATATCAAGATCACAATATAATATGGATATTACTTAAGCATGTATGCTATATAAAGAAGAAATTGAAACTTTTTCAATATCAAAGAGAATTAATATAACCCATTTGACAGAAACTTTTACGCGATTGCAGTTTACCGTTTGACAGCGATGGTAAATAACGAAACAATATTTTGACATTTCCAACAACAAAAGGACTGTAGATATGTACGTCATGACCTTCGTCATGACGTATTTTTCATTGTGACGTCGTACAATGTGCCAGTGCGGTAAAGTATATTTATGTACAGCACTGGTAGTAAACATTTTATGGGGAAAGCCTTAACTCAACCGCGTATAATGTCATTTACTTCGATTCCAGTTCGTCAGTCCTGACCCTTTACTGTACATGAACAGCGGGAAGACTCCCTTATTGGCCCACGTGCAAACATCTTTCTTATCTATCACCACAAACCACCCCGCATCCTTTGGACATCCACCATAGTTTCTGTTGATGTAGAAGTGTCTTTTGACATGAGCGTGGTGCCTGAAAAGATCAAAATAGTCATAAATGTTGTAGATTTCTACGGAATAGATGTATTGTATCTGATGACATCACTAAAAGTATTTTGTTACAAACAGTACGGCTATCGTAACGACTAGATTTTCTGATAGCCATGAAAATAGAATGTACATGCATATATAAAAATCAATTTTGAACATTCATGAAGACGTGAACTGCAGCGCTTCACGTCTAAATACTTTTCAATAAGAGCTAGGATACACGCTTCCTGAAGTATGCTGGCGTTTTAACGTCGCAGTTCATGCCCTTATATAAGAAAAGATTTGATAAAATAAAACTCCGCTAACATATACGTACCCTGCAATGGAGAAAAAGTTTGTTCGTGAATTCGGTTTTAGGTCGTACCAACTGCTATGTAACAATCTCGATTTGCTGAACCAGTTGATGAAGCTACTCCCACTTCCATCAAATTCCAAGTAAGCCAGCGTTTTCCCTTGACCTCCAAGTACTACACGGATCTGAAAGGTATATTTACCATGGCTACAATCAAAATGGCTTGGAATCGTAAGAAGAATCAATTTTGTTTGTATCTGAATGCTGGAACACGTCCCGTGGAAGAAAGGTTTTTCTCAAATAGAGATAAATGTGATAAATTTTGATATATGGCAACCAAGACTGGAGCAATTATGATTTGTTATCGTATTAACGCCTACCGTTCATCATGTACATTTAGTTGCGATGGCCGTATCATGTACCCTAGCGTTGCACTTCATCAACGTCATATCGGAAAGACTCGACACGTTTATATACAATTACATGTGTTAGACAAAGAAACAGTTACTACTTATGTTAAATGTCTTAAGTTGGAAGAAGTACCGTGATCGAGAATCGATGACTGGACTTCCTCATTGCAAAATGATCACCCTTAACACTAGACCACAGCGACCGGTAGAATAGGAATTGTAATATGTGTCCCGTAGCATATAAAGTGTATTTTACATCACCTAATTCATATGAAAGGGTAATTTATCCTTTTCTTTTAATCTTAAATGGTCAAAAATGAGCATGCTACTAAGCAAATATATATTTATTTGGATTTATTCATTAAAATGCCTTACATTTACAAATAGTTATATTTAAAAAAAAACATGATACATGTATTATTCTACCCTAGATGCACAAATATCTATTTTTTATGCATGAATTCTTAGCAAATAAATCGGCTATTTCATATGCCAATACGAAGTCAATATAATCTCATATATCATCCCATTGTAACGGTGAAAATTTGGAGTAGTTTGGTTTATGTTCAGTGTATAAAATTTCCTGTTAGGTGGTCATTTGAACTATCAAAATTAAATTGTTTGTATGAGAGATGAAAATAACGACCATTGATCAATCTCATAAATTCCATAAACAATATAAGATAGAGAGTTGGGCAAACACTGATCCCTGGATATACCAAAGGTGAGATCAGGTGTCTGTGAGGAGCAACGATCCCGTGTTGACCGGTCGCATCCACCGTGAGCCCGTTATCTTGATCAGGTAATCGGAATTATTCGTAGTAAAAGTCAGTGTGCCAAAAATGACCGGTATTGGCATGAAACATGTCAGACTGCATTTGACTCAATGATAGGTTGTATTGGCAAAGTAGATCGTTTTGATAATCATAGATTTTGCGAAATGTTGCGACTTTAAACGAGAGTGTTGGAAACCCTGCACCATCAACTTGTTTCTCAGTAGCCTGCTTCAATTTAAAAACTGACTATATGCAGAACAAACTCTTGCGTATCGAATCATTTGAGAGATATAAACATCATATACAGGTGATAATAGAATGTTGCTACATGTATATTTCTAAATTTTACGAAACACGCTCTAACTGTAGCGAATCTGATGAAACCTGCAATCTAATAACTATTGTAAAGAATGTGAAATGAAGAGCATAGTAAACACGGACCCCTGGACATACCAGAAAGGTCAAACAATTGGTATGAAACATGTATTTTGATACTTTTATCTTGTTATTATTATTATAATAAACTTATCAAAAAATAGTGTATAAACTATAAACCTGGTTTTTTTCAAAGATCAAATCGGTAAGGGTGTTGGTAACTGCGATTTATGTGACGTCATTCCTTTGTTTAAGCGCCTCGTTATTTGTAAGGAACACAAAATTCCAGACAACTACTTCATAATATGTTGATTAACTTGAGTTCAATCTTTATCATTTTAATGTACACATTCTCTATTAATACAGTTATTTTATTATAGAGCTTATCAAAACTGTATCAAAAATGTCTTGAAAATTTCGAAATTCAAATCCAAAGAGATAAACTGCCTCGAACCTAAGACATTTTGCATTCATGAAGGTCAGAAGCACTTTTCACTGAATTCACGTAGGCTGATGAGAAATGTTTTAAGAATTAAACAATGTTTTATATGACAAAACGCTTTACTAATATTATATATTGGATATTTAATCATTCTTATGATTTGTAAAGAATCAAATATATTTCCAATATCAGTAAATCATCGTTAAATTTAGGCTGAAGGTGTATTGTAAGTAATTCAATATTATCATGCCTCTCCATTCCTTAAAACAATAGACTGTGGCCCGTTTAGGGCCTCTGTTCCGTTACTTTTTTTTAAGAAATGGAGAGGTATATGTACTTGGCATTAATTTAAACATATCGATTGTTGAATTATGTTTACTGGTAAATAAGATGAGTCCGTGTTAGGGATAAGTTGGTCAAGCACATTTTGTTCACATTTAAGGTAAAATGTTTGGGTTTTAAGCCATTCAAAGTTTCGCTGCCATGTTGTATTAAACTATCTTCACCCACCTCTTCGATTATCTATATAACTTGCACATTTTCATGACTTTCCTTGTTTGTTTTTTTCAGTTTTAGAATATATATTTGAAAGATAATAATTATCTAATTTTCAGAAGCTTGAAAATAATTGCGTATTTGAACATATCATTATTTAAAGCCTGTAGTACTCATGTGTTCGAGCTCACCATATGTACATACATGTAGTGTTTTATTATATAGATAATTTATGTTCAGTTGAGCAGGTAAAGCAAAAAATGTCAAATTTATCGACTAGCCACATCAGCTTGTGTATCAATCTCCTACGAAGAAAATTAACGTTTTTATTATTTTGTCGTTTAATTCATGTTCGGTGTTACTAAAATACCGATTAAGAGGCAGATCGGAGAAATACTACGGCAAGTTCGGGCCTCAAAAACATTAACTAATCTTTTCGGTTGCATATTGGAGAACAGTTATTACCAAGGGAGTCATTATCCTCGTAGCTTTTCAAAAAAATAAAAACCTTGAAGTTGACCAACAGTAACAGTGGTAGATATACACGGAAATATTCACACCATATCTTCAGTTTAACTAACAGGTGGTGCGTTGTAGAACGCGACTGGCGGCGAGGTTTGCGCTAAAACTAAAAAGAGATCTGAATACATGTATGTTGTCTATTCTACCCTCCAGTTCCGATCCGCATAAATTTACATTAGATAATAAATTGTATTACTTTAAAACGACTAGCAAAGTTAAAAGAACGTCAAATCTTAAAAGATTTTCCCATGGTGTTTGAGGATAACATTGATTAACCAGAGCAAATATAATGTACACGGTAATCTTAGGTCGCAAGAGGACAATAATGTGCACCCCATGTTTAGCGTTCGAACTTCCGTATATTTCATAAAATTTTACACTTACACACACACACACACAAGTAGAATATTCCACCCATATATCTTTGGAGATATATAGATTAACACAATGCATTAATCTTTGATTATAATCGAGCTTATGGTTTTCTATAGTGTTATCTGTAATTATTTCAACTGCACGTGTAAGTGTATTTCTTTTACAAGGTGGAATTATAAATAGTGCAAATTGTTCTACATGGCATTCAAAAACTGTGCAAGTACGTACCTTCAAAATGCTGAGATATCTCCATTTATCAATTAGAGGACTTCGAAGATGCTTTCTAGTATCTCTCCAATTATCGAGATCAAAACCGTCCGGAATGCAACCAACTGCTGGTGTACATCTTGAAGGTGATCTCTTGTACCATGCAGCACGAACATCCTGTTTGTTACCTTTAACAGCATGGAAAACTAGCTGCCAGTCTGAAATGGATGTAAATGTCAATTTATGTCATCGGATTGGTAAAATACATGTACTACTTTTGAGAGTCGAACAATTAATTTACTGTTTAGAAAATATCAGCATTTCATAGAACATTTGACACTACAAAAATGACACATTATTATTTCACAAAAAGAAATTAAAAACGTTTTGATCAACAATTAAAACTCACCATCTTCTTCAGATATGCCATAACTACCGGAAAGATCATGTGCAAAGAGCACGCAAACCAACATCCATGAAAACCAGATCATGTCGATTTTACCCTATAACATAACAATATTTAAAAACGAGTGAACAATATCATCAATCATATAAGGAATACTTAATCAAGGGTAGGGCAAACACGGACCCCTGCAAATACCAGAAGTGAATTAGGTGGCCTGGAGGACATCGCATCCCCACCGACCAGTCACCTGCCGCGAGCCCCACACATTGATATCATGTTTAATCTAACACTATCTAAGTATATCAAATTAAATGAAAATAACATTGTCAAAAACCTTCCACACATGAGATCACATTATAAAAAAATACAACCATATCACTTACCTGGTATGCTCAGAAGACTCCTCCGTCAACTGTTAATTCGAGTATCTCAAAATGATTTCTTATATACAAAACAAAGTATCTGTAATCGAAAACACCTGCGGTTATTTAAAACACATTTTATTGTTTCAATGTTTCGATTATTATAAATTTCTTATAGAATTTTGTAAAACAGGTCCAATTTCATATCCATTACATCCTCTGACACAATTGTTTCTGAAGATAAAAGTAGATGCACCGAACTTTTCAAAGCGACTTGTACAAAATAAAATTAATGAGTAACAAAGTGTTCTCAAATATCTAAAACAATCTGTTACATCTAGCATGTTCTCGGATCAATCAACAATCGACGGCACCTATAAATCTATTAATGGTGTTCATGCTTGGATTTTTCAAAAATGGGAATACGGCCTGCATTCTGTGATTCTGGACGTTCCACATAACATCCTCCTTAAACCAAACGAAAATCCTTCCACATCCTGTCGTCAGTTCCGTAAGAATTACCTTTACTAAGAAAGGGATTATATGCAGTCAGCATAAACAACATTTTAGGTCGTACTTTTTTTAAATCTTCTATTCATTTCAACATATTTCTAGTTCTTGTTTACATCATGTATATCATATAGTATACTAGCAGTAAAAAGAAACGTAATATTTTTGTAATATGATATTCAGAAACGGAGTCAAAATTTGATTAAATTTGACACTGAGTTATATTCATGCACTGTGAAAATGTTCCTTAATTGAAATTCAGCCGACCGTGACCCCACTCGACGCTGTGTGCAATCAGAGGGTTTTTTTCAAGAAAACGTGCATGCGGGGTACTCTTTCATCATTTTGTACTGGTAAATCATTACAAATCGAACCAATGGAACAGTGCTGATATTGAACGAAGTCGATTGGGATAGAGCCATTGCTCTGATAATGCAGGACATTTGCAACTTCATGTAGCCCAGCAATGCAGTGCCCATGAAAAAACATTATCTCGTTTAGTTGGGCGTCTCAGAGCCACAGGGACATTGGGTGACCGTCCCAAGAGCTAACGCCCGCGCGTTACGTCGCGATGTGAAGATAGAGGCACCTGTGTCTCACACTTCCGTAACGCTTCGGGACGACCTGTCCCTTACATTCCTCAGAATGATAGAATATTTACATAGAAAAGAAACCTAAATAGAAAAAGAAACTAACACTACAACTAAACTACAAAAGCTAATAACAAACAAAACATCTACATATTAATATCACCCAGTGTAATATGTTGCAATAGAAAAGTATGTTCTTATTGATTGTCAAGACTCAACTGGACTAATCAGTCTAACGCTGAACTAAGTAAAAAACAGTTATATCTATCGTGCATCCAGTGCATCCTTATAAATTATCATCTGTATTTTCCAATATTGCCTTACAGCTCACACCTGTGTCAATTACTCGATATTAAATCATCTATCATTATGTATTGATAAAATATCTTGTACTTGTAATCTTTGACGGTTACTAGATTGAATTTAGATGTTTTACTATCAATTCGTCGTTGCAAATGTTGATTTTTTTGTGCAAATAAATGTAGGCCCTTTTCATTCATTTGGAATCGAAACCAATTTGTTTGTAGTTATTAGAGGTTTAAAATACATGCATTAAAAACGAGACAAGTATTGTACATTGTTTACTTGTCATACTAACTAAAAACACAAACTTCAATTCACAAGCGTAATTTTAATTTCATCTAATACGGTAATTTGGTAAAGATGAAAGGTAGAAATGAAAGGATTCTAAATTTAGTAATGTTCTTGTATTCATTAATACATACATACATGCATTACTAACAATGAGACTGTATCCCGTCAACATAAACATTTTTAGGTCATATCTTTTCTTATTTTATATATATCTAATCATATTTCAGGTTTCTTGTTTACATCATGTATTTCATATAATGTACTAGCAGTAAAAAGAAACAAGTCCGTTTTGTGTAATATGATGTTTATCTCGAGGAAAGAATTTGATTAAATTTGACACTGATGTTACTTTCATGGACTTTAGTTGAAATTCAGCCGACCGTGACCCCATTCGCCGTTGCGTGCAATCAGCATTCTTTTTTCAAGAAAGCATACATGTAGGGTACTCTTTCACCATTATGTGCTGGTAAATCATTACAAATAGAACCACTGGAACAGTGTCGAGACTGAATGAAGTCGATTGGGATAGAGTCATTCCTCTGATAATACAGGGACATTTACAACGTCATGTAGCCCAGTAATATGGTGTACATGAGATAACACTATACCGTTTAGTTGTGCGTCTCATAGCCACAGAAAGATCGGGTTATCGACCTGGGAGAGAACGGCCGTGCGTTACGTCACGACGTCAAGATATATATATATATATATATATATATATATATATATATATATATATATAGCACACACGTAATCGATTTCATACGTCGATAGAGATTACAGGCCAAATTCTCGGCACTCATGGTCGGCCAATGTGTTCAGAAACGGTTAGGAATTGTTATTGGAGTTTCATTCAAGGCCACGACGTCACTATGTTGGTCCGCAACTAACGCAAAGGCAACGCCACTATCAAATGCAGTGACTGCTTGCAACTGCACCTAATCGGTTTTGTTTGGCCCATTGGATACGCATGATCTTTACTGACAAGTCTATCTTTTACACTCTATAGGTCAGAGGGACCACGACGTGTCTATCGACGTAATGGTGAGCGACATTCTGACACTTGCGTAACGGAAAGCAACAAAATTGGGATGTAAGATATGTTATGGTATGAACAGAGTTATCTCAAGAGGTGAAAACACCTCACATTGTCATCCACAGCAATGTTACAGCAGTACCAAATCGGGGTATTGGGACAGCACGTGTTTTTATCTATCAACGCAACCCTACGTTGCAGCAGGACTAGGTGAATTCGCATGTTGTTAAGGTTTGTTGTGAGTTTCAAGTTCAAAACAACGTCAGAATTCTTTATTTACCAGCATAAAGTTCCGATTTGTCCCCAATCGAGCGTTTGTGGGACGAGCTGGATAGAAGGGTTAGGGCGGCGTTAACGTTCGACATAACGACGCTCAACTCACGTAGGTCTTTATTCAGGAGTGAAATAATATCCCTCGGAGGTCAATAAACAATTTGATAGGGTCAATTTTAAGGAGAGTAAGAGCAGCCTGAAGCCGGGGGTAGGCATACAAGCTACGTATTTAGATTGGGAAACGGCGTAGTTGTTTTACGGATATCAATGCAAACGCGGGCTGCTTAATTTAGGCATATGTTTGGCGCTTACGACCGTTCAGTAGGAATGTATCTGTATCGTCTCACACCTGCATTGTTCATGCATCTAGTGTATCCTTATAAATTATTATCTATATTTTTCATTGTTGGCTTACAGCTCACATATGTCAAAGACTCGATATGAAATCATGAAGTATTATAAAGTATGTTGGGAGGTTACTAAATTGAATTTAAACGTTTTACTTTTCATTGTTCATTTTGAATATTGATGTTTTTGTGCAAATAAATGCAAGAAATTTTTTATTAATTTGTAATAGAAGCCATGGATATTTTTTTTAGAGTTATTAGAGGTTTGAAATGTATTCATTATATAAAAGAGACTAAGTATTGTAAATCGATTTACCTGTCATAATAATTAACAAACATAAAATTCACAAGTGTAATATAATTTCATCCGATATGGTAATTTGGTAAATATTAAGGGTAGAATTAAAAGGATTTTTAATTCATTAATGTTAATGCAACATGCGTACACACATATATCTGTATACATACACACATACATAGATGCATGTTCATACATACATAGTCTTAAATATTCTTTATTTTAGAGATGTGTCATAACTATATACTCCCAATATGTTCTACATTGTATTCTGATGTTTATTAAAGCAACAAAATATATAATTACTAGTTTTCCCCACCTGCATTTTTCTTGAAATAACGCACTGTACGTGTATCGAGAACTTTGTTACCAGCATTATATTTCATAATTTTTATTTGTTTCATTTCTTCATGAAGATGTGTTGTAAATAACTGGGTATCTCAATTTCTATCTGAAAGGGTGAAGTTATCGAACAGTGATCAATCTCATATTTTTATAAAGATTCAAATTTTCGTAAAGGGCAAACATGGACCCTAGAAACACCAGAAGTGGGATCAGGTGCCTAGGTGAAGGAGGCATCCCCTATTTACCGGTCACATAAGCCGTGAGCTACATCATAAACAGATATATTTTTTCATCAATTCTAATGCATTGATTTTACTCTGTTTATTTTCTAAAGACTTCAAAATAATATGCAACCTTCTTCTACCACAGTAAAGCTGGTCTTTCGGACACTATGTCATTTCTCGACTCAAAAATGAATAGCAGATTCGCCAGTGTTTAGGTTATACATGGTATACAAATTATTTACATGAATAGACGATACAGAAATAATGTTATTGACTTTACAAAACTCCTCCACATGAGAGTAACAGAGTGGATCTACAGCATGACGTTAGAAATCAATTATAATGTTGAATGATATTAGTGACTGGAAACAAATCTATAACAGAAAAATACCAGACCTTCGAGATAGTAAAATAAAAAATTGATAATATTGCACCCTTCCTCTTAGACACTGGGGGGTGTCACGTAACATATGTTCTGTAGTATCCTCATATTTATACAGATTACATTGCATTACTCAGCTTGAAAGGTTTTACCGTATATCTTTGTAAATGCTGAATCGATGGATGTAGAATTACATGAAAGCAGAAAAATGAAATGTTCTTTTCAATAAAGGAAAACAAATCTTACAGAGAAAAATAAAAAAGATATCTGAGTTTCCATACCTCATATTCCCTATTCCCTCATATTCCTTAACTCAACACTCTCGTTTCTGCTATTAAGAATATACGAAGTAATTGCTAGAATGAATTTATTTTTGGTGTCGTGGTTTCACATGTGTACAATAATCTATTTTCGTCTTTCAGTGAAACGGTCAGACTTCGCCCTCACATCTCATACTGTGTGAATGTAGACGTGCATAATATCTGCGTACCCGTGATCTGAAAAAAAAAACATATCATAATAGTACATCTACAACATGAAATTCCCATGTGTCCTCACAAAGCACCACATGTTCTCTAGTGCTGAAAAGTATAAACTATATGTATCTGGAATCTGAACTACATGTTTGAATCTCTAATTATACAAATGGAATACTTGAATCTTTTCTTTAAAAAAAGTTTGAATCTAATTTACAATTACGATGCGTAACAATTTGAATAATTTCGGCAAAGATTCGGCTCGGCTGAATGTTTGGACTAACGGCTTCACCGAATCTCAGAGCAGTCCTTAATAATTCATGTCTGGAATTTTTTTTTCAGCTTCGGCTGGTTTAGCAATTAATGTGCTGTTAGGTGACACTGATGTTCGCTTCAAATATTACACTATTTCTATATCACGACATCAATATAGGGAAATTGATATACATGCATAATATTAAGATTTGTTGTACAAATACACTTTAGAAGATTTCTAAACGCGCAATCGTATTTTAGATATTTGAATCATATTTCTCTGAAACCGAACGGTTCCTCACTAATACATGTACAAATTACAATTTTCTTTGCCCAAAGATACGTTGTGGTACTCTGGTTCAAACTTGTCAATCCGCATGGTTCTTGCAATGAAGAAGACTTGTTACAACGATGGAAAATGTTTACAGACAATAAATAGACGATAGACAAACTAACTATAAGCGGAAAAAGCTAATTTGAGTCTGCAACCGAGGTATAGTACATATAGAATTATGTGATACTACTAAAAACAACTCTCTCTCTCTCTCTCTCTCTCTCTCTCTCTCTCTCTCTCTCTCTCTCTCTCTCTCTCTTACCCTGACCCCACTGAGTAATTATTGACCCTTTATTATAGATAAAGAGCGGATGGTTTCCATTGTTTGCCCAGGTGCACACTCCATCAGTACTGTCTAACACCAAAAACCATCCAGCATTACTGGCACATCCACGGGAATCCCTGTTGACAGAGTGATGTCATTTTTACAAGTAAAGAATTTAATTTTAGATCACCTGCGATTCCCACACTCTGAGACTGATCATGGAAACTGCAAAATGTATTAATTCAAAATGGCGTTTAATGTTAAAATATTGTATTCACCCTTTTATAGAGAAGTAGGTTGTGTTGGATGTCTTGAGATCGGACCAACTACCATGGAGAAGTCTGGACTTGCTAAACCAGTTTAGTTTGTCGCTTCCACTTCCATCAAATTCTAAGAACGCAAATATGTTTCCCTGTCCACCGAATGTTATTCGAATCTGTAAATACAATATCCAAAACAATCATTTACAATTGAATATCCCAAGTACTTGTATTTATGTTTGATGTACATTGTTTTGCCGACACTTGAAATAAAATTCACGTTTTGCGAATACATCTAACGATGTTTGGAAATTTGAAAATTGAAGAACATTTTCCATTTTAATGTCTCCTCACGAAAGAAATGATAACGTTTTATCTTTCTATTTGAAATAATATCGTACTAGGTGCAAATGAAGCGCCTAGTAGTCAAGAAAACAAGACAATATATTTTTTTCAAAAAATATATATTTGAATTCCAGAAGAATGTGCAGTGTATCATTTTCATATTGGAATTTCCATATAGTCTAGCATTTCTCATCAGCAGTAGGACACATTACACATAACCTATTTATACGTTATTCAGCTACATGTAAATACATGTCTTACAATGTAGCAGAAATCAAGTTTCTTTGGTTTTTGTTTTTTTTTGGGGGGGTTGGGGTTGGGGGGGGGGGTCTTTTTCAGTACCGCAGAATTCAGTAATACTTTGTGAGTAAACAATATTCACGTTAGTTTGCGAGAGGCTTCTTTCGCGTTATCAAAATATTGATTAATAATTCATAAATGAATTAAGTGCTTTTATGGTAGCATAGCGATCTTTATTTTACGTTATTTCGAACAGACTGAACGACGACTTTAATAATTTTAGTCCTTAATCTAAAATGAAAAAGGTAAGCAAATATATAAACATACTTTCACAATATTGAGTGATTTCCATTTGTCAATTAGAGGACTTCGGAGATGTGTCACATTGTCCCTCCAGTTATCCAGATTGAATTTAAGAGGAAGACAACCTGAGTCTGTTGTACATACTGCCGGGGACATTGTATTCCTGGCATGAAGAACACTCTTTCCGTTACCACTCACTGCATGAAAAACTAATTTCCAATCTGAAAATGAATATCAGAATTGAAATGGTGTATATCAACTTGTAGTCTCTAAATGACGAATTCTTAGCTTGCCATAGCTTCTTTCGTTAAAATCACAGTAATACACTTCTGGCAACACCAGGAATGTAACTGCAAACTTTATTTGAGTGAAGAGCTGATGAACAATTGACCACCACATGATGAAAGTCAATAAAATGTTAGAATTTGTCTATATTTTGTTTTGGTGACTACTCCTCAGTTTCGTCAAGCTCCTCGAATTCAAAACGGAAACTCGGCGTCATGTTAGGCGAGATGGTACACTAACGCATTTTCATTGAACACTATGGCTGAGTATCATCAGTGGTTAGTCTAACTCAATATCCCGCCTTTCCGTTTTTCCATCTCATCATGGGTCTATAATAAAGAGTGAAAACGAGCAATGCTTGGAGGAGGGGTTGTGAAAAAACCAACATTTTGTGGCACTACACCCACAACTGGTGACGTCGTTACATGTTTAAAAATATAAACAACGTACAGACAAAACATTTTCAAAGTGTCCATACATGTTAGATAATTGACATTAAATGACTGAGTGTGTGAGTACATTGTAAGTGGATAGATGGGTGTGGTCGAGGCATCATCATATAGTTTACATTTAAATTTCAAAGACCCTCAGCAGTAAAGTTTACAGTAATCCAAAATCGATCGATCCTTGCACTACCACTCGATTTTCAATCGAAATATTTGTCGGAATAAGACGTGTGGAACTTTTTCGTTGTTCTACCATAATTCCAATTTCTTTCTTCACTTTCGTAATCTTCATAGATTGTGAACTCTGGGTTGTTGTTTTTTTTGTCGATCTAGTTATCCAATACAACCTATCATTGGGTCAAATGTTGTTTGACGTGTTTCATATACCGATTGTTAGGCCATCCTTGGCACACTTATTTTGACTACGGATAACTCCGTTTACCTGATCAAGATATGGGGTTCACGGCGGGTGTGACCGTTCGACAGGAAATACTTACTCACCTAGGCACTTGCTCCCACCTCTGGTCTATCCAGGTGGCGTGTTTGCCGAGTTCTCTATTTTGTGTTAGTATTGATTATAGGAGTTATGAAATTGATCACTGTCAGTTATCTACACCTTTCCTTTAATAAATCTTAAGAAAAACAGGATAAGATATAAATATAATTTTTATAGAATTACTCAACTTTCTGAAGCTGTGTATAGCACAACAAACCGTCACTTACTATCTCCGTGTCCATACACTACGCTCGTCGAGAAAACCATCAAACCGAGAAACCGTAAAACGCCAGATGAGGAGGACATGGTGAACTAAATAAAATAATCGAATTTACCGAGATCATTTTAAAAATCATTTCCGGACGGTATCGAATATATCAATCAACAATTGAAGTTGCCAAATTCCAGATAAAAGATACGGTGCTGTCATCAACTTTGATTATAGGACACATTTGCTATCCTGTGTACATATACGGGGACAGATCTGAACTGCTCAACGTTGAGTAATGATCTACTCTTTGTAATTATAAGAATATTTTTCGTTTTCACAAATTTGTTTCGAAAGAAATAAAAGAAAAACTCTCACCTTGTTTTAACTATGTATCCACTGTACAATTTCCTAAACCACAAAAGCTTTAACTTATATAGAAATACAAAAAGATAACTCCACCCTCTAAGAATTTCCGTCCTTTGCTTGATCTTATCGCCTTACATTGTTCCTCCCAAATATTCTACGCATTTTATCTATCAAAGGCAAGTATCGCTATATCCTTATAGATTTATTCCGTTCGATAAATCGAGTAGAGGACATTAAGAAAACAAATTAAAACTTCATCAATAAATTATCATACATATCATAAACACGGACGATCGGCCATTGTAAATGAAATTATCTTCAGTATCCTGGTGCTCATGTACATGTAGAGTGCCTAAATTCTTGTGAAAAAACACTCAAACACACATACAGCATATAATCACTCACACACTAACGGTTGCGTTGCTATATCACCTCTCACAATGAATTGTGTGGTATTCACCCACCTATGTAACCCAAAAAGTCAAAAGTAGATTACCTCTAATTGTTGTTTTATTCATTTCTTTTAGCATATTTGGTATTGTAGTTCCCGTACCCTACTAGAGTGAATTGGCATATCATTTTGTTTTCTTCGTTTCCGTTTCACTGTTTCTATACAGTTTCCAGTCACGTGAACTAATGTCGTTTTGCACCAGAACATATTATAAAACTCGGATCTTTGTTTTATAAGCAAACATTGTCAGCCTTAAAAAGAAATTCAACCCTCGTGGTTCATCTCACAATTTAGAAATTCTCAAAACATTAGTGTCATGCAAATTGGAATTACTTCTGTTTTAGTACAGGTAGCTAATAACAGCATCATGTACTGCTAATCAAAACTTTCATCTAAAAATATTATTGATTTCCTAGTCTGACTAAATTCTACGTATGGTATGTTTAAATGTGTTAATATCAAATTGGGGGGGGGGGGGGGGGGGGGGGCTTACCGATAGTGTGTTTCATTTTTTCCTGAAGGGATAATACATTTAAATTTGCAGAGACAATGAAATATAATAGTAACTCAAAGAAGAAAAATGTTGCAAAAATTTCAGTCGAGCCTAAAAGATAAAAGTTTGATATATGTACCGGTAACTACCAAAGATTATTAATCTAATTTATGAACACCATTTTACATTTGTATGGATTCGTGCACTTTTAAACACAAAGCTTACATGTGCCTATCCGATATTATCTAATTGAAAAAGAATAAGCAGCCATATAACATTTTGAAGTGAAATTTGGAATTCATTTTCGTTTAAATCGCATGTGTATAGAATACTGTGTTGCTCCAATTTTTCAAACCTTGGAAATTAAAGTATCTAGAGTTGCTGTTGTTTTCAGTTGTATGTATCTTTGTAACATAATGCATATACTGGTTCATATGATATCTGTATAATACTGTGGTCTGTATATATGTTTTGGAACTAATTAGGTTATGCTGTATAAATAAAGGTAATATCAACATTATTATCTTTATTACTATCATTATCATAATTATCAAGTCCCGTGGGGATCCGGTTTAGACTAGGTCTTCAGTACACCTTGATTGTTTTAAGAGGCGACTAAATGAGGCAGTCTTTTGATAAACACAGAAAAGGTGCGTTTTAGTTTTCTCGCCTTTTGGGATTTAGAAAAAGTAATATTTAGTGAAATATCTCTTAACTTTTCCTTAACTATTCTGGAATATAAGAAATGAGTATCATATACATACATGTTCACGTTTGGGTGTGTGTGTGTGTTTTTTGTATCTGCTGTCACAGTCCCTTAACTTTTTTGTTATGTATCCAATGCTACATTTCAATACATGTAATTATTCAAGAATTTCATGAAACTAAGGATGCACTGCATGGTCCCGTATCCCGAGACCATTGTCCTTTGAAATTTAATTGGAAAGATAATATTCAAATGTATAACAACACATATGGTGCTGTATTTGTTATTTTGTTTGTCTTTTGAACTTTGATAACATCAATAACTCAATTACGTGATAAAAAGTGCAATAAAGCTGTCAATATTGGGTTTTGTTATGATTATGTATATTGAGGGTTTATAAATGACAAATTATTAATTATCAATCTATTTCCATATATTTGTTCTCTTAATTTTGGTCTTGTTTGACATCTGTAATTGAAGTTTAATTATTTCATTTGATGTTTAGAAAGGGCATTTTTGCACATGTTAGCAATTTCTAATCCTTGACATCTCTTTCCTGACTCAAGATATCAATGTCATTTACTCATACTTGTTATCAACTTTATGGTTAGATCTTAGGATTGTGTTCTTTGAATTTGTTATGCTTAGCTCTACCTAATTTCAGTATTGTAAATTAATGTCATACGGCTTTTCCCTGTTCTTGCAACTTTATTATCCTTAAGTTAATTGGCTGGTCAGTACGAATGTGGGCGGAGTTGTCAAAGATTAGATGTGTGTGAGTTTGTATGTGAGTCAATCTTCGAAATTTCTTTGTTAAATTCAGTTTGTTTCTAAAATGTATTTGTGAATTAATATTTTTGGACTTATAATAAATTCTGAACTTTTTAAAACCGTTTTATCATTTGCAACAATATTACAGTTTTTTCCTCGTTCAGAGGTTCTAATTTATGATGTTTTCACAATGAATGTGCCTTCTATCCTCAATATTCATATTAAACAAAATATCGTATATTTCACCTTCCCTCTAAGAACACTGTACCCTTTTCTACACAAATCTTATTAAAAAAGATTTGCGAATCTTGTTATTAAGGTGAAGATAACGAACAGTGATCAATGTTTTCAAGTATCTTTATCTAGGAATATGAAATGTACAAGGAGTGAATCTGGAGAAAAATATGTATGTAAAATTAAATATGTTAATAAGACAAACTGGGGGAAGAAATCAGCTATATACGTTAATGTACAACAGATCACGTAATACTATAGGTAAAAGAACGTTATGAAGAGGGCAGTGGGTGTATTGTAAAGAAATATATACCTAATGTGTCTGATATATGGAATACTGTTAACAGGTACCAGACATAATGTGTCTGACATTTGGAATACTGTTAACAGGTACCAGACATAGTTGTGTCTGACATATGGAATACTATTAACAGGTAGCAGACATACTGTGTCTGACATATGAAATACTGTTAACAGGTACCAGACATAATGTGTCTGATATATGGGATACTGTTAGCAGGTACATCTCTTTCAAAATTCAAGGCAAACACAATGTTGTGGTGCTCCTTTTTTTCAGGACCAATGTCGTAAAACCAAATATATGTATTTACTTATTGGAAACACAACCTTTAGAATATACAAAGATACAATTGAATGCATTTATTATATAGATTAGAATCTTTAAGTAAACCGTCATACGATATGTAAACAATTGTTTGAAAAATCAATTTCATTTTATCCAACGTTATTAAACTATCTAAATGTTACATTGAACACAAATCAAATGTTTTTAAAATCTTACGGAGGTAAAGGAACATAACTATTGTGAGGAGACCAGTCCTATCTATCCTATGGGGATACGGTTTAGAATAGGTTCAGTACCCCTTGCTTGGGGCGGTCCTTCGAATGAGATTGCTAAAGCCAAGACAGCGAGTCACAGCAGGTGTGACACGATAAAGATCCCTCGCTACTCAAAGGTTGCACATAAGTTCCAAGATAAGACCTAAATTTTGAAGCCCTTAACCTGCAACGGTGACGTCTCCATATGAGTGAAAAATTCTCAAGAGAGACGTTAAACAGCATACAACCAAACACCTAGTCCTTCCTTAGTATAGGGACGTGAGGGGACTCTTTCGCTTTGATGATACATCTCTCTTAAACAACCGTATTATATTCAGTGATATATCTTTGACTATTAGAGATAGCATTTTCATAACTTACACACAATGTACCAATTTACATTGTAAAGGAATAGCTAACAGTGTACTAATTATTTCGTTATTCCCCGATGGGAGTGATCATCAAGAATAAAGAAATTAAATCATTAGAGGTAAATATTTAAACACATATTATACCACGAATAAGCAATAAAAATGGAAGAAAATGTTTTGAGAAATAGCAATAGCTGACATACATGTACAAACCTACGCTTTAGGAGTATTTAGCCAGACGTAATTTCCTTAAGGTTACGAATAATAGAAATCGCTAGCCGTTTGTTGACAGCAAATTTTAAAGACTGATGTCTAGTACCTGCACCCCACATAACCCGCTTAACCTACTTACGTTTTTACCACCCTTGGGCTACATGTATAAGGTCAAGTAAAATCTTCTTATCACTTATTTTTGACTTCCATCGGTAAAACACATTTCTGCTTTTTCTCCTGAGCTACAGATTTAATTTCAACCAAACTTGCTATAAAATATTCCTGCTTGACGGAGTTTTCAAAACTGTTCAATTGAAGGGTAACATACTCTCCAAAGAGGGGGGAAATTAAGAAATAGTAAAAATATATTAGCTTCATAATAAGAAACTTCTTCACAATAGATTATCCATCATGGAAAAGAATGCATTTATGTGTCTATTACAAACGAAAAAGACAATTTGGGCATCCTCTTTAAGAGCATATTCACAATTTGGACTAAGAATGGTATTGCATCTATATATAAGTCATAATTCAAAATACAGGTATGCCTAAATTTCTTATAAAAATATATTTGGAAACCACTTTCCTGCAACAAAGTAATAAAATCCCGAAAAGCCATGACACTGTATCTAGAATGTACTCATCGTAAGGTTTTGGTTTTTTCATGGGTATAAAGATGGTTAAAAATTCTTTTGAAATAAAAAGCAGGTTCACGCTAACCTAAGTGTGTGTCATATACTCTAGTGATCAGGCTATCTACCAGTGGCTCACGACATTCGATGGTTAGCAGGAAATGTTGACTCCTCTCCTCTACAATATGTTCTAAAAGAATTTGAAAATATCACCCAAACACGAGTGTAATAAGCTGAATTTTATTTAGCATTAAAGGGGCATAGACGCGATTTGAGCTTTAAAAAAATCAACATTTATATTTGTCCATTTACATTTATTACAATGCTTAACTGAAGTATTTCTAATTGTCAACCAAACTTTGAGTATCAGTTGTGGAGTTACAAGTAAGATAGAGCACTTACAACCATTTGTTATGTAAACAAAGTTCGTGTCATGTTTTTGTTTACATATATATTGCTTTATGTTATAGAAAATATGTTTTGAAATAAAAATTATCTTTTTAAGAATTCTTCAATTACGACATGATTTTATGAGAGTCGTGTTTGTGATGACGAAAGGTATTTCACAACACGTGTTCGAAAACGTCGTATACATTATGTAAACAGCTTGTAAGACAATTGTCTTAAAGTGTTCAACTTTGATTAAATCTTCTTAAAGATAATATCCATAATAAACATTATAATTTCTGTCACACAATGTTAATATTTTATCTCTTTGAACTGCTCTTTGTATGTACCTTTCTTATCACTGATGTTTTCAATCTTCAATAGCAGTTCAATATTTGTTGTAAATGTGATTTTCTTTTCGATGCCAATTTAAAGTTGCAAGCATTTTCATAAACGATGTCAATACGGAAAAAACGAGGAATTCTAAAATTCACCTCCACATTTTTATCACTTGAATACCTATAACATGTATACGTACGTTTTAATCACAAGTAGTTTGTATCTTAAATAAACACACTCATTAAATTTTTAGAATTTATTCCATATTATCGGACACTAAAATATGTGTGAAAGTTCACTCTTCATTCTTCATGATGAAAGTGGATTTGTCGATTCCTCGTGGAAATCTTTCAAAAACTCTCCATGAGCAGTACCTGTTTTGGTCGCTATTAAGTTTGACCAGAACAACGTGGTTGAGAAGGGTGTCTTGGGTTTTATTTGTTTTTGTCTGTTTACTGTTGATTCTGATGTTGATAAGACAGGCAGCATTCAGTCATTGTAATGATTCATAACTCTTCCGCATAGGTCTCGTTTCTTTGTATGGGCTAAATATGAAAAACAAGAACTTGATACATTGTCAGAATGGGTTAAAAGCATAAGAGGGATATTAAAATCCCGCATTAGACAAATGAAAACAAAAGTACGTACCATCTATTCTTCTGTGTTTAGTAAACCAGAAGTGATAAAAGAATTAGATAGGTTACATGAGGAATATGTTTTGGTTCCAGCTGACAAAGCTAGTAACAACATTGTCTTTGTTTGTAAGGCTCATTATTACAACTGTATTTTAAACGAACTTGGCATTAATTCCACTTTTGGTAATCATACTTATACTCCAACTGCCCTTTCAAAAGACGAAATTCTTCAAAACCATGCTTCAGTTTTAGACACATTTAATATTCCAGTCAATGGGTCGAATGAATATGAGTTACCGTACCTATACTGGATTCCTAAACTACATAAAAACCCTTACAAACAAAGATATATTGCTGGATCCAGTAAGTGCTCTACCAAGCCCCTATCTTTGCTCCTCACGAAAATGTTAACAGCTGTGAAGGAGAAACTTCAAACTTACTGTGCGACTACATATGCCAGAAGTGGTGTTAATCAAATGTGGATTCTAAAAAATTCTAAAGAACTTTTAGTAAACTTGAAATCACAGAATTTTCCCCAAATCAATAGCATTAAAACCTATGACTTTTCAACACTATATACGACCATTTGTCACGATAAATTAAAGACTAAACTTTTTGACATCATAGACAGTTGCTTCTTCAACAAAAACAGAAAACGGAAATATTCATATCTAGTGATCAGTCATTCAAAAACTTACTTTGTTAAACACCACTCTGATTCCACGCACAAGTACTCTGAAGTTGAAATAAAAAATATGCTAGAGTTCCTCATTGACAATATCTTCGTGGTCTTTGGTGATCAGGTCTTCCAACAGTTTGTTGGAATTCCCATGGGCACGAATTGTGCTCCTTTCTTAGCTGACCTGTTTTTATATTCATATGAAGCAGAATTTATTCAAAAACTTCGACGTGAGAAGAAAAAATCTCTCGCTGTAACCTTCAATTCGACTTTTAGATATATCGATGACGTTTTGTTTATTAACAATGATAGCTTTCATTCATATGTCGATTTGATATATCCCTGTGAGCTGGAAATAAAGGACAACACAGAGTTGTCCACTTCTGCTTCATACTTAGATATTTTATTAAAAGTAGACATTAACGGCAAACTAACAACTCAACTGTATGAAAAACGGGATGATTTCAGCTTCTCCATCGTCAACTTCCCACATTTATGTAGCAATATTCCATTATCACCTGCATATGGTGTTTATATATCTCAACTGATTCGATATGCAAGAGCTTGTTCTGGGTATAGTCAGTTTTTAAATCGAGGTAAGCTACTGACATACAAGTTGATGGTACAGGGATTTCAACAGTCTCGATTGAAGTCAGCATTTCGCAAATTCTATGATCGTTATAACGATCTAGTTCGTCAATACAATCTCGCATTGGGTCAAATGCTGTCTGACGTGTTTCATACCGATTGTTAAGCCGTTCTTGTCACACTGATTTTGACTGCGGATAACTCCGTTTACCTGATCAGGATATGGGGCTCACGGCGGGTTTGACCGGTCAACAGTGGATGCTTACTCCTCCTAGGCACCTGATCCCACCTCTGGTGTGTCCAGGGGTCCGTGTTTGCCCAACTATCTATTTTGTATTGCTTGTAGGAGTTATGAGATTGATCACTGTTCGTTATCTTCACCTTGCATGAAGTTGTTTGTCTAGGCACCTGGTCCTACCTATGGTATATCCAGGGGTCTGTGTTTGTCCAACCCTTTATTTTGCATTGGTTATAGGGGTTATGAGATTGATCACTTTCCACTATCTTCGCCGTTTGTTGTATGTTCTTTTCATAATTTCATAATTTTTCTTTCATATTCACAAGTAACCAGCTTTAGGTGAAATTCCACAACTTTAGACATATGCGAAGCTCTCATGGCCATGACAGTGAGGTTTTCTGTCATCAATCTCATTTCTAAGTGACGAGGATTTAGAAAAGCCTTTGTTTATGACTTAGGTTTGACGCGACCAGACTAGTGCGAGACTCGAACACCTGATTAAAAGTCGAAAGTGTATCAATGAACTATCATGACCGGTGAATAGGTGTGTGATAATTTTTAATCCTGTTTTCATTAAAGACAACGGTATATGTGCAAGATGTTCCAAAATATCTGAAAATATCTGGAATGCACTCATTTTGGGGGATAAATAATCATACCCTTCTATGAATGGACCTTCTCTCTTTTAAACATATAGACATATTTGTAAAAGAAATAAACAATTTATGAAACAGAATTAATGTTTCCATCTGCGGCTCAGGTGTAACAAAAGAGTGACTACCTACTGTTTACTCGCTAATGTTCATCACATTACTACCTACATCAATAATAAACTATCGACTGAGTCTTCATTAAAGGTCTTTATGTTCCACAATACATTGATTAGATATTAGAAATTAATCAGAAAGATGGAAATGATTGAAGCTTTTGATCTGATTCAAGGGGTGGTAATTGCATCAGATTGCATTTTAGATTTTGGAAATTGGACTGACTTCTGAATAGGTGGAGTCAGCATATTAGTCTATATAAGTAAAGACATTGTTTCCGACAAACTATACTATTCGTACAAATACATGTACAACAAGGTGAGTTAATTTTAAATGTCAGAGGCAGGCTAATTTTTTTTAAATTCTAAACTTGATCGATAGTTCAAAGACCAGTTTCTTAAACATTGTGGCTTCGTAGAATAGCGCTCAAAAATTATCTCAAAATCTACAGATGAAGGTATAGACAGTTGACTTCAGCGAAGGGAATCTTATGTACTTCCCATTGAATCTTATTTTATTTATTTTGTATTTTAGATGATGTTGTTAGGCTTTAGCTGTTGTGCTTGGTTTTCTCTGGTTCTGGTTGCTGTTTTGGCTCAAGATGACGGACACGATTACACAGATGGTAAGATATAATCTGATACACCTACCGTGGTATGTCCTTATGTTCAGGGTCCATCCCTGAACATAAGGACATACCACGGTAGGTGTATCTATGATATCCAAAGCACTTATCTATAGATTTCAACAACTTGAAATAATGATCATTACCTCTGAATTTGTTTTTGTTGATATTATTGTTGTTTCTTCCGCCCTGGCCATGAAATGATATGATAAAATAATGAAATAATAGTGTTATCCTTTTTAGTCCTATCGTCAAAATTCAGCTCCTTGTCATTGTGTAAAGGTGTGCGTATTTGAAGATATATCATGAAAATACTCGTGTTAAGCTCTTTAATTGGTTCAGGTTGAATATCATATTGACATTTTTAATTGTGTTTCTTGGACTAAAAATGTCAAACAATTCATAGTTTTCACTCACTAACCCAAGCGTGGGGGTTATACAACTCTTACTGTAATCATATTCAAACTCAGCCATGTTTCTGTTGAGTACAACTCTGAGCAAGTTTAGAAACATGCTCAAAAAATCTTAAGCATGTATTCCATTTGAGTGTGAGAATGATTTTATAAAAGTTTCATAACCTTTACTTTTGAGTATGAGTACGATTTAGAACACAGAGTTTGAGTTTGAGTATGAAAACGTGCTCAAAAAGTTTTATAACTTCCAGGCCTGTACTACGTGAACATTTTGAATTGAAATCGAAATTATAGATACGTCACAAGAAGACACAGGTCAATTTGAATTTGGTTCAGGTCAAACACATGTATGCCCCCTGGACTTGAAACAATTTTTTCCACTCATTATCTCAGGCATACATTAACTCAGTCATTGGTCAATTTGAACTGAAGGATATAAATATAGGCCGCGAAGTACACAACTACACCAAATGAATCGTTCAATTCTTGACTAGAACCATCCCGTTCCAACACCAAACTGTTCCGTTCAAAGCCTTCCGTTCCCAGGCCAAACCGTTCCGTTCCCATCTTAAACAATTCTTTCTTGATAAAGCGTTTGTTCCCTAATGTCTTTCGTCTCCACATGGTAATTCGGAACACGCCTAGTGTTATCGAATCATTGTAGATCAATATTTTGCTCAGACGGAGATGAAGAAGACAAATTAGATTTAATGTCAAATGGAGCGGCACATTTGTGTAGTAGAGCATTTTTTCGGGGTCAAACAAAGAAGTCTTTATTTTTAGATATACAAATTTTTGGATTATTTGTTGAATGTAAGTGCATTCAAGTCTAAGATTATACATAAATGTAATTGACCTGTTTTGATCGAATCGTTGGAAGATTGAAATCGAGTCTTTACTCCCCTTAATCTTTAGCTAATAATGTTTTCATTTGTGGTTGTGAATTACGAAACTATGAGTTGCTATGGCAGCGGTGTATTTTGATGAAGATTAGTGTACACGGATGAGAACTTAGCTTCCCTGATATCGTCTTAAATAGTTAAAGTGTTTATTTAAGTTTGCGTACCAAACCTATACCATTACATGTACATACATGTACAAATACCGCCAATTATTTCCCAAATATTGAAACAGTGTGAGCTTTCCTTTACTAAACTGAAATACAACGTGCAGTGTGTTAAGTTTTCTCTCTTTTCAATCAGTAATGACCTTTTATCTATTTCAAATGTTGATAGGGAGTTTTCGTTTTGAATGTGTGACTTGTATCATGACAAATGCACAGTCGACATCTACATTGTACATTGATGATAAATGAATATGGACTACTTTTACAAGGCTCATTTTATATCAAAGATATTTGGAAAAATATGAATTTAATTTGATATTAACAGAACAAACAAGAACAAGAATAAAAATCCCCGTTACCAATTGTAAGCAATTGTATATTTCAACTCACTGTTATATAATTTCAGACTATCTAATATGTCAAACGAAAATAAATTGTCAGTATCGTATTTCAATGGTTCCATCCACTTCTATTAAGCCCACAAGGTAGTAGTTACATAGACTGAACTTTTATTTTTATTTAAAAAAATATTTTTAGATGAATAAATATACTTTCATAAATTTCAATGAACTTACAATTGTGCAGCTACGAGCGATTGACTAAATGTCCAGAAAAAATACATATACAAACTGAAATATTTTAAATAATATACGAGGGTTGTCCAACACGTTCGTGGACAAAAACAGTTTTGGTTCTTTTTGCATTTATTGGTTCACTTTGCAGTTACGATCGCCGTTCCGTTTTCGTTCACCGTTCCACTGGTGTAGTTGCATGTTACAGGGTCTATATATCTCGAGAATACACATACCAAGTACTTATATGGGTTCGGTCGGGTAACTGTTGGCAAATGAATGATTCTTGAGTTAAAGAAAATTTAAACATTCAGCATCTGTCTCTTTTTTTTTTTTCTTTTTTTTAGAAATTTCGCTATAGTTGACATTGTCTTCGCGGACCTTGCAAGAGATCACAAGTTACTACAGTCCAATTTTGTCTCCAATCCACTGGTGTAGATATTCAGCACATGAATAGCTGATCCATCGATGTTCACGTACATTATGAAATAAAACGCAGTGTAAGAACAAATGTAACGTTTTTTAATAAAATCGACGAATCGTGATTTGAGCTAGTGATACAGTTTTCATCAATATTGTGTAATGATTTTTCAGAATTTGATCTTAACAAGGTTTAATCATAAGAATTGTTCGGTGTATACCTTTAACAACACTCATCATCTTCAGTTAAACAGGGGTGGGGTGGAGGGGGGGGGTGGGCAAAGGTCCTAGATTTAAAACTTTTTTGCCAGTGGGAATATTAATGTAGTTCAAAACATCTACTTGGTTGATTATTTTTATTTGTCATTTTCATATTTATGAAACATACTTTACATATGTATAACATTGTCTTAAATACTGTCCATATTCCAGGAAATTTCCTGACCCTAGCTCAACACAACTTAAACACCAGCATTTATAATATGACGTAGGGAATTCTAAATAATAAAGTTATTTCACTAAGCCAGTCCATTATGTTTTAGATTGGCAATTAGTATTCCACGCTGTTAAAGGTAACGGGAAAGATGTCAAAAATGCCTGGACTACGAATTCTTCATCAGACTCCCCCTGTACCCCAGATTCTGGCTGCATTCCACCCGGATTTAGTCTATATTACTGGAAAGATACCACGAAACATCTCCGGAGTCCCTTAATCGATCAATGGGATTATATCAGTATTCCGAAAGTATGTAATATTTTACCTATATCACTTCTTTTTAATTTAAAATAATAGTACCGTGTCAAAAAATATCCCACTGGCCATTGCATTTGCAAATGCACACACAGTAATATGAAGCATGGCGACGTGTTTAGGACGAATAATTTTCATTCCTTATAAACGTAAGGCATTTTATTCAAAAACTTCTACGTGAGAAGAAAAAATCTCTCGCTGTAACCTTCAATTCGACATTTAGATATATCGATGACGTTTTGTCTATTAACAATGATAGCTTTCATTCATATGTCGATTTGATATATCCCTGTGAGCTCGAAATAAAGAACACCACAGAGTCGTCCACTTCTGCTTCATACTTAGATATTTTATTAAAAGTAGACATTAACGGCAAACAGACAACTCAACTGTATGAAAAACGGGATGATTTCAGCTTCTCCATCGTCAACTTCCCACATTTATGTAGCAATATTCCATTATCACCTGCATATGGTGTTTATATATCTCAACTGATTCGATATGCAAGAGCTTGTTCTGGGTGTAGTCAGTTTTTAAATCGAGGTAAGCTACTGACAAACAAGTTGATGGTACAGGGATTTCAACAGTCTCGATTGAAGTCAGCATTTTGCAAATTCTATGGTCGTTATAACGATCTAGTTCGTCAATACAACCTCGCATTGGGTCAAATGCTGTCTGACGTGTTTCATACCGATTGTTAAGCCGTTCTTGGCACACTGATTTGACTGTGGATAACTCCGTTTACCTGATCAGGATATGGGGCTCACGGCGGGTGTGACCGGTCAACAGGGGGATGCTTACTCCTCCTAGGCACCTGATCCCACCTCTGGTGTGTCCAGGGGTCCGTGTTTGCCCAACTATCTATTTTGTATTGCTTGTAGGAGTTATGAGATTGATCACTGTTCGTTATCTTCGCCTTGCATTCATATCTAACTGATAAAGCTTTAACAACATTGTCTTTCTTTTTAAGCCTAATAGTACGACTGTATTTTAAACTAACATTAATTCCACATTTGGTAATCGTAATTATATTCCAACTGCCTTATCAAAATATGAAATTCTTCAAAATCATACTCACTTTAGACACATTTGATATCCTAGTCAATGGGTTAAACAGTCTGTTGGAATTTCCATGGGCACGAATTGTGCTCCTTTGTTAGTTGACATGTTTCTATATTCTTATGAAGCAGAATTTATTGAGAAACTTCTACGCGAGAAGAAAATAATCTCTCGCTGTGGCCTTCAATTCGACATTTAGATATATCGATTACGTTTTGTCTATTAACAATAATAACTCTCATTCATATGTCGATTTGATATATCCCTGTGAGCTCGAAATAAAAGACACCACAGAGTCGTCCACTTCTGCTTCATACTTAGATATTTTATTGAAAGTAGACATTAGCGGCAAACTGACAACTCAACTGTATGACAGACGGAATGATTTCATGTACTCCATCGTCAACTTTCCATATTTATGTAGTAATATTTCATTATCACCTGCATATGGTGTTTATATCTCTCAACTGATTCGATACGCAAGAGCTTGTTCTGCATATCGTCAGGTTTTAAAGCGAGGTAATCTACTGACAAACAAGTTGATGTTACAGGGGTTTCAACAGTCTCGATTAAAACCCGCAGTTTGCAAATTCTATGGTCGTTATGACGATCTAGGTCGTCTATACAACCTATCATTGGGTCAAATGCTGTCTGACTTGTTTTATACCGATTGTTCAGCTGTTCTTGTCACACTAATTTCGACTGCGGATAACTCGGTTTACCTGATCAGCATATAGGACGTTGGGTGTGATCGGTTGACAGGGGATGTTTACTCCTCCTAGGCACCTGTTCCCACCACTGGTGTGTCCAGGGGTCCGTGTTTCCCCAACTATCTATTTTGTATTGCTTGTAGGAGTTATGAGATTGATCACTGTTCGTTATCTTCACCTTTCATGAATATGAATCACCTTATCTATATTGGATCCTAAACTTCACAAAAACCCTTACAAAGAAAGATACGTCGCTGGGTCGAGTGAATGTTTTACCAAGTCCTATCGTTGTTCCTCAAGAAAATATTAACAACTCTAACAGAGAAACGTCAAACGCACTGTGCAACAACATATGCCAGAAGTGGTGTAAATCAAATGTGGATTCTAAAACAATCTAAAGAACTTTTAGCAAATTTGGAAACAACATCAAAACGTTTGAGATTTCTACACTTTACACGACCATTCCTCGCGATTACTTAAAGACTAGACTCTTGACACCATAGATAGTTGCCTCTCTAACGAAAATGGACAAAACTTCATTTATTTGTATATAATGATCAGTCATCCAAAGATTTACTTTGTTAAACACATGCTGGAGATCCTCATTGACAATATCTCCGTAGTCTTTCCAATTGGTGATCAGGTTTCCTAACAATCTGTTGGAATACCCATGGGCACGAATTGTGTTCCTTTGTTAGCTGACCTGTTTTTATATTCTTATGAAGCAGAGTTTATTCAAAAGCTGCGCTATGAGAAGACACAGTATTTTGCTGTGGCCTACAACTTGACATTTAGATATATCGACTGCGTTTTTTTTCTATTGACAATAATCATTCTCACTCATATGTCGATTTGACATATTTATGTGCATTTGATATAAAATATACCACAGAGTCCTCCACATCTGGTATATTCAGAGGTCGTGTTTGCCCATTTTTATTTTGTATTACTAGGGAGGTATGAGATCGATCACTGTTCCCTATGGAAGGTGAAGATAATTAACAGTGATCAATCTCATAACTCCCACAAGCAATACAAAATAAATAGTTGGGAAAGCACGGACCCCTGGACACACCAGAGGTGGAAACAGGTGCCTAGGGGGAATAAGCTCACAAATGTACCTTAATAGAAAATAGGAAAGTAGCACCCTAACCCAAGATTTACATATTCGTCTCACTGGCGATAATGACGATAAAACACCAATAGTATATCGGCATTACTGTTAGAATCATACCACTTTCATGATCAGTAAGAAATAATTCTTAAACATTTAAACAAGTAACCATTTAGCCCATGTTTTACATTTTGCACTGATGCTATACAATTTTCTGTCAAAATTTTCTTAACATACGATTATATCAGTAGCTGCAGGGTAAATTAATTTATGACCTTGCATACGGTGTATAAAAAGTATCTTAAAGTATTTGGTGTAGTGTGCTACTTTTACAGCTTTATTTCAGTGTGTGACAGAGGAAAGACGGATCGACATGCTAAGTGGAATGTTTTCTCCGTTAAACATTATTGTCAATGAATGAAATCAACATAATTTCATAATATCAATAAATTCTCAGCGTTTCACATATATATATCCCATATATTCCATGTCATACATTTCAAATACTCCACATTGTGTAGGTATTTGCATGGCACACATTAAAAAATTCCTTGCATGTGTCAGCGTCACTCGATTTATAGTTCTGACGTCATCAGTTTACTTTCACATTGATCAGACAGAAATTACACGACAGCAGTATAACATTTCGAATTTATGTGGATCTTAGTACCTGCATGAACGAACTTCTTTCCACGTTGTGCAACTTTAATTCCAAATACATGTATCATACACACATGTTAAAGCTTTGATGGAACGTATATGTCTCATTTTAACTTGGAATTTGAAACAAAATCGTCGTCAATGCTTTGGTTTATCTGCAGATCCGAGTGGTGCTTGGTGGACAAGGGAAAATATTAGCATTCTTGGAATTTGATGGGAGTGGAAACGACAACCTAAACTGGTTTAGCAAGTCCAGACTTCTCCATAGCAGTTGGTCCGATCTCAAGACCGCCAACACTAACTACTTCTCTATTGAAGGGTACTTGATACTATGATACTATATTTTGCAAAATTGAAGTATGTTGCATTTTATCAAATGATAAATGGGTGTGTTCATTATTACTCACATGCTGTAAGTTGCAAACATGTTTTAATAACTTTGTTATTTCTCGTTTCAGACACGACTCAGACGCCCCATACCATCTCAGAAGACACTTTTATGTCAATCAACTGTATGCCGGATGCCCTAATGATCCTGGATGGTTTGTAGTTTTAGACAAGACTGATGAAGTATGTCCATGGGCAAGAAAAGGAAACTTCCCCGTGTTTTTGTTTAGCACGGGCTCACTAGTTGCTAACTGGAACAATAGTAAGTCATAATTGAACTAGGATTTCATGCGATTTTGTTGCTATTGAATATGTTGCATTATTTTGTTCCCATATAAGAATCCTACTTTGGTGATCAATCGAATTCATGTTCCTAATCAGTTACAAGATCAATGAAAATTGATGTTCAGAAAAAAAACCACGATGAAACCATATAATCGAATACAACTGAACATTTATATATGCAGAACATTATGCGGACTAAAATTAGATCTATTGATTATTTGGTATGTCCGTCATTGTTCGTTATCTTCATCTTTCATGTAGCATTCATGAGATTAATAATTGTTTGTTATATTTTTATATATGGTATAAACATGCCTTTCAAATCTGTTTTAACTTTACTAACACGTCTTAATATACATTTTTGCACATACTGTTACAATGGCTCTTAATTGATTTTCTTTCTTTTTCAGACCCAGGAATCGCCGATGTGATGAACGTATACATCCAAACACTGTAATGTACATGGAAGATACCTCCATGTTGCAATAAATGTGCGTCATAAAAATATTTCAAACAGAAGGTGTTTTATTATCCATAGCGCTAGCTATTGACTTCCGACATCTACCGGTATTCTTTATACCTCAATTGCTTTCTTAATCACTATATGTGAGTATCAACATGTTCGTTTCTTTAACCAGTATCACCGACTGGGGCAAAGGTAGACGTCATTGTATAGTGGATTAAATTCCCTGCACATCACAAGTTACGCCAACAGGTTAAAGGCTTCCATATCGAAATGTACTATAATTCTTGTGTGAAATTACACCTCAATATTCATAAGTATAATAATGATTTCACACCGAAACAATGTTACACATATGCTGACTGCAACCGAGCTAACATAACTTCCCCGATATGGCAATTTCCAGTATCGTCAGCCTATGATCACGAAACACTTAATTTTTAAAAAACACAATGAGGATATATTTAAAAGCAAACGTTCAGGTATATGCGGACTACCAGGTGAACTTTTAATGATATACTAGATCCAGCAGCTAAGTACTTCGTTACTAGCTTGAAATTACAGATGTATATTTAATTGCTGTTATAAAATTTAGAAATTCATTTCAAATTTAAGGATTATCTCCCTCACGCATAGCTCTTATCCTTAAACAAATTTGACTCCACTTTTTTGGCCCACTGTTTTTACCTATAATACCTCTAAAACTTCATTGTTATTTCGGATTTCAAATATTTCGTTTGAGCATCACTGAAGAGATATTATTTATCGAAATGCGCATCTGGTGCATCAAAATTGGTACCGTTTAAGTTTTACATACTCCTCGTTGGCAACTCATCCCAATTCTGGTATGTCCAGAAGTCCGTGTTTGTCCAACTCTTAATTTTAAATTCCTTATAGGTGTCACGAATGACCAGCATTCCGATGATCAGCAAATACAAAAATTATTTCTTTCTCTCTCTCTCTCTCTCTCTCTCTCTCTCTCTCTCTCTCTCTCTCTCTCTCTCCCAGAAAATGAACATATTTGCATCTCTGCATGAAACTTTAAATATATATATATATATATATATATATATATATATATATATATATATATATATAGTTGCTGCATTATGATATTGTACAGAATGTGCTTAAAAAATACAAATTAAAATCATTTATGTTTTATACTGTTTAGGGACCTTTTCCCTTTGGTTTTATGATATCCGTGTGACCATCAATGACAATGGACCTTTTGTCTACCTATGTTTTTTGCATTCCTTTAAGATGTTGCAAGCCCCATGACGAGTATAAACACATTTCTGTACACTATTTGTAATAATTGTAATATTTACGAGATTCTGACTTTGAATTCTATTTGCGATTAATATACCAAATGCCTGTAGACTGTTCTGAGATGGGACGAATCGTTCTGTAAGCTTAAAAAGTTGTGGTATATTGATTTTTTTGTTATGTCAAAAGGGTTATTCTTCACATTTTACTTTTACAACACGCCGCGTATTTCTCAATTCATATATTCTTCCTCATTGGCTTCATATCTAAATATTTTACTTGAAATACAAAATGATGCAATAAGTATTCGGATAAGATGGTGCTGTGTTTACACTCGCAGCATGCATTAGAGAAGTTTTGCTGTACTTGAAGATCTATTATATAGAAGTCGATCTACTTCCGTTTTTTAAAAAGTGTCTTCATGAGTCATATGAAATCCTGTGACTTTCTTGTCGTATGCTTCGTTTACAATATTTGAAATGGGCCAAAAAAGAAAAGAACTCGGTATTGGGGTGCAAGAAATAGTACGGAAATTACTAGAGGAAGGGAAACCAGCAGACATGTGTCAGACTTGTTGGGTATTCCAAAGTCTGCGATTGGGGATATAAAGAAAAGATTTAAGAAACGAGGTTATGTAGAAAATATGAAATGAAGCATTAGACCTTCTTCAGTAACGAAGCGTGATTAGAAAAGTTGGTATAAAGTAACACGAGGGACAACTTAGCATATATTACTCACAAATGCAATGAAAATAGAAAAGTGCCTATTTGCAAACTTACCGTGCAGTTTAATTGACATGGACATCATTATACTAGGCGTGTAGCAAAAACTGAACTCGTTTTTCAGGAAACTTACCAAACTTTTACTCTGGTGTAGCGAAAAAAAGACATCGGACTGTAAGTGGACTGTAAGTGGTCGGAATAAAGTTATATTATCAATTGAATCTGGATTCATGACAGGGTATGATTCATGAGTGTACTTTTGGCTTAAACAGAGGAAGAATGGAGGCCTAATTTGGTATCATGGCGCGGGAGAAGGGCCTGCTATGAAAGGTGAAGATAACGAACAGTGATCAATATCATAAATCCCTTAAGGAATACAAAATACTTGCAGTGAGTCGGGCAAACACTGACCCCTGGATACACCAATGGTGGGATCAGGTGTCTAGGAGGAGTAAACATACATTGTCGACCGGTCACACGTGCGGTGAATCAGGTAAGCGGAGTAATACGTAGCAAAGATCAGTGTGCCAAGAACGATCTAACAATCGATATGAAACACGTCAGACAACATTTGACCCCAAAGAAAGGTTATATTGGCAAACCAGACCATCATAACGACCATAGATTTGCAAAATACTGATTTTAAAGGGATGATATGGGGATGCATCATTTGACATAGTGTTGGAATCGTCAGGGCTTTTGAAGGCAATTTAAATGCAGAAAAGTTTCAAAAGATTCTTGGTCTGAGCCTGTGGTTCGTCCTGGTTTGCCATTGCCCCGAAGGAAACTACATTCGTCAAGATGACAATTCACCAGTGCCTAACTAATTCAACCTTTTTTACACAGGAACGTGGTTAGTACGAAGAGCTGGCCAACACAAAGTCCTGATATAAATATAATTCAAAAACATGTTACATATCAAACAGAACCTACATACACCAGTTAGCAGAATAAAGTGTCGAAATGACTCTCTTACCTTGCTAATATAGAAATGTCGTTATCTTGTTTCATCACTCTGTACATGTTAACGCCAACTCGACTTCATGACAAACTAGATGACTTCAGTTTCGTTATCGTGATATTTCTATATTCGTGTGGCAATATTCCATTACCACCAGCAGAAGGTGTCAAGGTATTTAATTTGATACACTACAGCATGTATGATCATTTTTTTTATCCTGTGGCAGATTATTAGAAATACGTTTATGTTACAGCGGGCTTTAACAGGCTTGGTTCAAATTAGCCTTTCACAAATTCTATGATCGTTCTTATCATTTTAAATATAATGCCACTAGGTCCAATGCTGTCTAACGTCTGTCATACCAATTGTTAGGTCATTATTTACACATTTATTTTGACTACGGATTATTTCGTTTACCTGATTAAGATATAGGGCTTTCGGCGGTTGTGACCGGTCATCGGGAGGTGCTTACTCCTCCTTTGAACATGACACCACTTCTTGTGTTCCCAGTTGGGGTCCGTGCTTGCTTTTCTCTCTATGTTGTATTTTTAAAAGGACTTATGAGATTAATCATTATTTGCCATTTTTTCTTTTTCATAGTGGTATATCAAAGACTTCTTACTTGATTTCAAAATTAATCAATCTACCCGTGTAACCTAGTCCTTTTAGGGATATTCTGAGTTCCTGTAGTCTTTTTGTCAATTATACGATTTGAATCAGTTACTATAATACAGACCGTTCATGCGTTCATCTGTACTATTTTATCGTGAAATTAATAGAACAATGAAGGGCGTTTAAAAAGCTATGGGATCTCTGTAAATCGTTCTACGTTTGTTAAAAATATGATACAGTCATTAAAACAAAACTTTCAGTCCCTTGATGTATTGCACAAAGTTTTCATCAAAAGTTTCGGCTAATTTTGTCGAATAGTTTGTGTTCTAACATATAATCAAGTTGCCGTCTATGGTGGTGATCTTGCCGTCGATGCCGTCCGTTTTATTTGGAGTTAGCAATCATTGATCAAATGAAAATGATCATTTTCAAGTACTAATTTCAGTCTGAAAACAATTACCTATTTTGAAGATTTTTGACATTATTGATATATTTAATTTGAGGTGGGGTGAATCTATCGGGTGATTAAATCGTTTCATTGGTTAATTATTTTCCGCCCTTTTTAGGACGGACACCTATGTCCTGTGATTTGACGTTGCTTATTACAACTATCAATATTTTGATTACGATTATCAACAGTTTGCAATTTCTGGAATAGAGTGTGAACTTGTATAATAAGATATCAAATTGATACGTCCCATGCTGACTAGTTTTCGGACCCCATACAAGTATATACAAACGAAAGTCAGAGTCAGTTACAGTAGACTTTCAGAAACTCGGGACCAATTCATTTTTATTTTGAAATGAATACAATCATACTCAACTTTTACAACACGGAAAAGGGTAAACACGGATATCAAGCACTATTTCACGTCATACGATGACGTCACACGGACTGCAAATATCCAATGAATCGATCTAGTGGAATATGCCCTCTGAATTTGTCAGTGATTCTTTGATGAGGTATAATGAAATCAAATATGCACCATTGTTGTTGCTGTCCTCATCGTCCTGTTTGATCGTTATTTCAAGAAAAGTATACCGGTCTGTGCACTTTGTCGATTGTTTCATTTAAAATATTTGAATCATTATCCATGATATAAACTGAGAGGATTTGAGCAGCAGTAACGATATTGTATAGGGAATTATTTTTATACTCACACTAATATTTGTTTCCACCGAAGTCATTTTATTAACTTACTTTTTTTACCTCTGTAGTACACTATACAAGAAGTTATGTCATAATGTGACATCTTAGTCATAATTACGCAGTACATGTCGATCGGAATTCCTTGAATGTATATGGCATGTCAAAGGTTGCAATATTTGATCTTTTCCATTTGTATTGTATAATTTTCCATTTGTATTCTATATGTTCCATTTGCATTGTATAATTTTTCATTTGCATTGTATAATTTCCATTTGTATTGTATAATTTTCCATTTGTATTGTATAATTTTCCATTTGTATTCTATATTTTTTCATTTGTATTGTATAATTTTCCATTTGTATTCTATATTTTCCATTTGCATTGCATAATTTTTCATTTATATTGTATCCAGGAAATGTTTATTTTGATTTGTTACGAAGGATTTCATTAGTTAACGTCACTGATATACCACAAATGTAGACGTGCTTAGCACACAGGGCCGTAGCAATGACGGTTCTTTATCGTGCCATTGCCTGTGCAGCGATACGGAATATCTGTTTTTAAGGTCATTACGGAAAGACCCGTGATTCTCACTTTTAAATGCCGAGTGTTTGGCAAAGGAGCAATCACTGTCTTGGTTTGATGCGGCAATGATAGTAACGGTTCTCGAACTCACGACCTCCAGGCCACAAACCAAGCGATATATCACTGAGCTACCGCGACCAGGTCCATGCAAAACTAGTTATTTTTAAAAATACGTAGCTAGCTCTAGTAATGGCGAACCCCCCCCCCCCCATCATTAAAAAAAATAGAACTGTCCAGAAAAGCATGCACATTTTTATTTAGTCAGAATTGAGTAGATTTGGGGGACTTAATTCGGCCCTTGGGTCCCCACCAATTCTTCACATCGAGTTTGATTTTTAAGTTATCGTTTATTGAATTTGGTACTACGCAAGATGTTGAAGAGGTAAAGTTCAGGAGCCACGTTTCGCAGGAATGTACCGTATGTGCGCTAAGTGTAATGGTGTAACACCCACCCACCCCACCCCCCATTAATTTATCGCTTTTATGCGTCTAATGAGATCAGCATATTCAAACTAGTCTCCTATTTAACCACTAGCTGATCTAGATAATTCTGAACGCAGTAAACTGCTGGATGTCTGGGGAATGCCTTAAGATCCCTAGTGTGGTCCAGTGCAAAGCCTTGGTGGAGGGAGGGGGGTGCAGGGGGAGGGCGAAGTCAGTGGCTGATTTAAGGGGGTCGCCCCCCCCTAAAATTTTCAAATTTAAGGTAAATCTTGGTATCTTGTTTAGAAAAATGTATTAAACGATAAAAGAAGCAATAATTTCTCCCATTCCCTAAGAAATAAATGACAAAATCTTTTGATTTCTTGAATTACTTTATTGCGAGAACTTAATTTTTCCAGAAACCCTTAAGATTTGCGTCGTTTTACCAATTTCACTGTATTAAAAATGACATATTTCAAGCTCTATAAAATCTGTAAAATCCATGAGCTTCCGGGGGCTTCGCCCCCTGGACCCCCACCAGGGCTTCGTCCTGGACCCACTGGGGGCCGCCTTAAGGCGGCCCCCAGACCCCCTGTCTCATAAAGTGGCGCCCCCGTAACCGCAATTCCTGGATCCGTCCCTGAAGTCCCCTGAAACAAGTGCGTTCTGACAAAATAAAACGTACATGCATGCTTTTTTTCGACATCTCTATACAAAATATCATATTTGTGAAGGGAAAAAAGGGGGAGGGGTGTCCCGGCGCAAGATTTCTCATTGCTAGCTACATGTATGTTCAACTAGTCCTTATATGGAACCGATCGCGGTAGTTAAGTGATATACCCTTTGGTTCGTAACCGTGAAGTCGCATGTTCGAGTTCTACTCGTGCCATGGTTGCATCAAACCTTAGACGTAAATATAGTTAATACATTCCCATACGCATTGCTATTTAAAAGTGAGAATCACGGATCTTTCGGATAATGTGACCTTAAAAGCAGA
Organism: Ostrea edulis; assembly: GCF_947568905.1. Classification (NCBI taxonomy): domain Eukaryota; kingdom Metazoa; phylum Mollusca; class Bivalvia; order Ostreida; family Ostreidae; genus Ostrea; species Ostrea edulis. Next base: position 68,897,492 of record NC_079166.1, on the reverse strand, counting down.
CACCCCGTGTTGCGACAGGCGTTGGCACGTTAAAGAACACCAACTGCTACGCCACTGTGAGCGTACACGTAGCATAGTAAGTCTATTTGTGGTACGTCACCTGCAGCTGGTGACGGCTAAATATAAGTGGGACTTAAACTAATGAAATCCTTCGTAACAAATCAAAATAAACAATTCCTCGTATGCAATACAAATGAAAGATTTTGCAATGCAAATGGAAATTATACAATACAAACGAAAAAATTATATGATACAAATGGAAAATATAGAATACAAATGGAAAATTATACAATACAAATAGAAAATATAGAATATAAATGGAAAATTATACAATACAAATGGAATTTATACAATGCAAATGAAAAATTATACAATGCAAATGGAAAATATAGAATACAAATGGAAAATTATACAATACAAATGGAAAAGATCAAATATTGCAACGTTTGACATGCCATAAATGTATCGCGCACTTGACTTAGATTTTGGATGCAATACGATTATGAGACAATTTGATGCTTTGTAGTTAACAATGTATCAAATTCACTCATGGATGAATCGTATTACATCCGAGATCTACATTGTATGTCGAGTGCGCGAGACATTCGAGGAGTTCCGATTGGGTGTATGCCACATATCACCATATACTTGCATGGACATGCTCATAATATGTACAGGGGTTTTAATGGATAGCATGCCTTTCAATAATCTTATTTGCATAGAATCCCTGTGTGTAGCCTTAACTCATATGCCTATTTTGTGTGCTTTTATTGCGTCATTTACATGCTAAATAATTTGGGATCAATTAATGAGGTAATTATCCTTCCTTAAGGGAAAAACAAAACGGGTTCTGCTTTTGGACTTACTAGTATTTGAACATTATCGTTTTGTGAACACAAAGGAAAAGTCACACTTGTTATTCTGCCCGATTTTTATTTCCACAATCCAACATCAGTGCGATATACGGCTAGGCTTGTAACGTCGACATATAACTAAGTCTTTTGAAATAAAGATTATTTATTTATTGAATTAAAAGAAATATTTCCTGCTAAAAGGAAATACCTTTCTGAACACGAGTACATGTGTACATAATATTTTTTGAATAAATTCATTTTGAATATCGGAATGACTGTACATGTACATAAGTTAAAATTCTTGCAGCTACAAAGTCTGGATATAGACATTCATCAAGTCTGCAACTCCGATGTCTGAAGAAGAAAGCATTATAACAATTGGTTTTTACATACATACACACATACATACATACACGAACACAATCATCACCGACAGTGTTTTAAATGATTCAAGAATGCAAATTCTTGCTACAAAAATTCTTGAGAATTGATAAAGAGTTGAATGCCTTAGTACTATTAGGAATCTAGAAATTGTTTACTTAATTCATCATTATATGTCTAAACAAATGGTTATTCCAAAATAAATCATTATATTAATATTATTTTATCCTTTGGCAAATTTGATATATAATTACCCATATTTTAGCTTTGTCTCGTAATATGCGTACCGTTATCAAAGCTTAATGCAGTTATTAGTTGCTTTTATAAACTGTAGTACATTATAAACTATTAAAGTAAATGTCAGGATTTTATTGATTATTCTGAGTAATTTCCATCAATATAGTATTGGTACCTATGCTCTTTTTATGCGAGATATCCCGCTTCTCCGATGATTCGGTGAAAACAAATTTGGATGATGAAAGTATCTTAGCTTAATTTGCAAATTTAAAATAATTTGTTACAATCAGTGAGTCTTAGGCTATTTGCCACTTTAGATAAGAAACATTCATACAAGCAATACTTGAAGATAACGAACAGTGATCAATCTCATAACTCCCATAAGCAATACAAAATAGATCGTTTGGCAAATATGAACCCCTAGACACGTCAGAGGTAGGACCAGGTGCCTAGGAGGTGTAAGAATCCCCTGTCGACCAGTAACACCAGCCGTGCGCCCTATATCTTGATCAAGTAAACGGAGTTATCCGTAGTCAAAATCAGTGTGCCACGAACGGTCTAGCATTCCTACATGAAACACGCCAGACAGCATTTGACCCAATGGTAGGTTGTATTATCAATGTATATATCTCATCTAAAAATACTATATTCTTAAATTTTAAATATTAAATGTAGTTTACTTTTCCAGCGTGTAACTATTTTTGCATATATTTGTGGGAACATGCTAAAGGTCCACCGAAATCAAATTAAGAGACGTTAGCAGGCTAAAGTTTGCAGAAATGAATGTTGATGATCACCTGCACATACAAATCCATGACAAAGTCCCAGTGGTGACTGAGCCAGTTTATTTTAGACAGCCCCGGAATGCACAGACAACTCTGACAATTTAGTTTATATGGTGTCAACATTGTCAGGTACTATATTCGGGAAAATTATTGATACCGAGGGCTACATTCCACCCCAAAGAAATTCAGCGCATATTACATTGGGTGACAATATCAATTATTCACTTAGGGAAAACATTATTGACAACAAATATTTTTTTATTTCTAGAAAATCTAATATTGAGGATACTGTCAGCGACAGGATTTTGTAGGGGGGGGGGGGTGTCAAGATCAAAGATCAGTACGGAAATTTTATTTGTATATGAAGCACATCCAATATTCGATTACACAGTATATATTACACGATAAATAAACTTACTCCGGTTCCAATTTGCAGCTTTAGAACTTTTGTTGTACAAAAACACTGGGACGTTTCCCTGCCTTGCCCATGCACAGACGTCTCTCTTATCCACCACCACAAACCATCCGATGTCCTTAGGGCATCCAGCATAACTCTTGTTGATGAAGAAATGTCTAGTGACCCGCGATTCGTCAGTAAAATCAGAATTATCAACAGCTGAATTGCTATTTCTACATATAGTAAAACAACCAATCACGAATCTTAAACTAGATTTTGAAGGGTTCATTCGAAATCAGGTACCCCAACATGGAGAAGTAGTTAGTTTTGGAGGTCTTGAGATCAGACCAACTACTATGCAGAAGTCTAGCTTTGCTGAACCAATCATTCTTGGTGCTTCCACTTCCATCAAATTCTAAATACGCTAACGTTTTCCCCTGGCCACCAAATACTACACGGATCTGTAAAGACACGCATCATATGTAAATAATAGTTCTATGTAAAATTTAATATGCTGATACATTTCTCAGAATTGACATTCGCAATTTAACATTTACGAACACTTCAAATTTGAATCGCATTGAGCATTACACATTTCCACCGTTATCGTAACCGGTCACGGAGGTGAAGTGTTCGCTTCGTAACTGTAAGTCGTGAGTTCGAATCCTGCTTGTGTCATGACCACGTCAAACCTAAAACGTAGATATAAGTAGTGGTTGCTCCTTCGCCAAACGTTTGTCATTTAGAAGTGCGAATCACGGATCTTTCGGATATGACTTTTAAATCGGAGGTCCCGGGTCACGGCAGGCGTTTTTACGTGATGGAACATTCACTGCCACGGTCGTAAGCAATGAACATAAGTCTAATTTTTTGTATTTCATTAACACCTAGCGACGTCTCAATAGGAGTGAAAAATCCTTGACCGGATGTAAAGCAAATAAGCAACCATCGTTAATGTAAAAACAAAAGGAAATGAAACGCGTGACTTTAAAATGAATTGATTCAAATACTTTAACTTTAACTTGAAGACCTTCCAGTGTCAGTAGTTCAATGATTCAGAGCGTTTTCTTCATAACCGGTAGCTCGTGAGTCCTAATCCCGCTTATGCCATGATCACGTCAAACATAAAACGTAAATATATGTACCGATTGATCCTTTGCCAATCGCTTAACAGGTAGATGGGATAGCCAAGTGATTTTTTTATTATGTCCTTAGAAACAGAAATCCCAAACGCAGCAAACGTTGCTGCATTAAAAAAAGTATCGCTGGTACCGTCATGAACGCGAAGCGTAGTTCTAATTTGTGGTAGTTAATATACAGCTGGTAATGTCTTGAATATCCGTGATATTCTCGAAGGGTCGTAAAACCTGTACCTAAAGAATAGAATAGAATGGTGTTTCAAATAAAGATTCGCCAAAGCGAAAATAAAAAAATCAACAAACGAACTTAAACGGGTGATGGGTATACGGTCACACGTTACGGTCATAATTAATTAATTAATTAATTCAACTATTTAAAACAATTCTTTTGTGTGGGATGTTCTAGTGTAGAATTAGTCTTTGGTGTGATCGTAAGAAGTCTTTAGAATTAGAGCTAAGCAAAAGCGTGACAATTTCTAGCAATGTGAGTATATATCGTACTTTCCATGAAATTCAACGACTTAACACTAGGTAACATAACTATCCCCTTGAAAGCCGTTGAATAACAACAATTTCAACACACTTTTAGAATATGGAGCGAGTTCCACTTGTCGATTAAAGGACTTCGAAGATGTTTCGTGTTATCCCTCTGGTTGTCTAATTTAAAACCAGCAGGAATACAGCCAGCTTGTATCGTGCATCTTGAAGGTGACCTTGAGTTCCAGGCATTAAGGACATTTTCACCATTCCCTGTAACCGCCTGAAATACTAATTGCCAATCTGAAAGAAAGAAACGTAATTGAAATAAAACACTAGTAATCTGTTCTTTTTCACACACGTAGTAAGATAAACTTGTTTAGTTCGAAAGATGATCGTCACGTTTTAAACGCGGAAATCTGAAAATATAAAAGAGTTGGGATAAGGTGTCAAGGAGAAGTAAATATCTGTTTACCGGTCACATCCTTTGTAACCCAGTACACGGAGTAATCCATAGTCAATATTAGAATACATAGAACGGCTTAACATTTGGGAGAAACATGCCAAACACAATTTCACCTAATGACAGTTGTATTTTAAAACTGAATAATTATAACGACTACAGAATTAATGAAAAGCTGACTTTACAATACTGTTGAAATCCATGTAAAATTTACCATACGTGGCGCATGCTTTTGCATATCGAACAAGATGAGAGACATAAACACCATTTGCTGGTGATAAGGGAATATTGTAATATAAATATGGGAAGTTCAAGATGGAGAAGCTGAAATCACCCCATATATCATTAGGATGGATTATTAATTTGTCAGTAGAGTCTATGTTAGATAAAGACCCAAATATGAGGCCGATGTGGAAGACTATTGTGTCTTCACCGGGATATATCGAATTGACAACTGACACAAAGTAAATATTGCTATAGCTAGATAACATGTGGTAGAGGTATCAAAATGTTTAAATGGAGGTCACAGCAAAACAATTTTCTCCCCATGGACAAGCTTTTGAAGAAAAAAAATTACCTCTCAATAATACAAAAAACCAGGTCAGTTAATAGAATAGCACAACAGACGCGGGGGAAGACCAGATCACCAAAGACCACGGAGATCTTGTCAATGAAAAAATTTGGCAGTTTACATCAACTTCAACGTAACTTGTGTGTAGAATCAGAGTGGTGTTTAACAGCGTATTTTGATGACTGATCACAACATATGAATATTTCCAAAGTTCCATTTCTATTAACGAAGCAGCTAACTATGATCTCAAAAAGCCTAGTATCTAATTTATCGTAAAGAATGGCGATATAAACTGTTGACAAATCATACGCGTAGGGGACTCTTGATGTTGGAAAGGTTTTGTGATATCAAATTTACTTATATTTAACCCCTCTCAGACTGAATTACAATTAGTAACCTTTTTAGTGCTACTATAATTTTTTCATTGGCTTTCTATCTTTTTACGTCCAATACTATAAAGGTTGTTGTTAGATTTCCCTGTTCATATAATTTTTTTCTGAAAATAAATGCTTTTATGGATCGCATACCTTTAAAAGATACTTACGATGATCCACTTAACAAGAAACTAAGAAAATATAGCTTTATTTCAGATATCGGAATATTTTCTAAAAATATCATTATAAATCAAAACTCACCGTCTTGGACCCCATGTCCGGACCTTATTCTTAAGACAAAAATCAGTGCCACAGAAAACAACGCACGAGGAAGGCACAACATGTTGGGTACCTAAATTAAGTTCATAAAACAATATTAAAAGCGTCAATCCCTATACTGTAGACAATTTGGTTTGGGTAGTCACCTGGCAACCATCAGATCCTGGATTCGATTCCCAATTCTAGCACAACATCAAAACTAAGCTGATTGATAAACATATCATGGATGTCCCTTCGCTAAACGCCTAAAGTTCGACTTTGGAAGTAAATATCATATTAATATAAAAAAGAATGGCCATGGATATGTGAAAAAATGTGGCATTTCACTTACAAACGGAAATGTTTCAACATGATAAAATCAACGAATAAGTAAAAATAAAAGCACGAAACTTGCAAAGAAACAAGCAAATCAAATGATTAACCGACTTCATAGTAATATATAAATTAAAGGCTTTAACAAAAAAAATACCCTTACTCAATTGAAATACAACTGTTACCTTTTTCTATATGCACGCAGGAATCAAGTAGACTGCTGAATTGAAATATATATACAAAAATAAAATGAAGCTGATCCCACCCCTTTCAACCCATTCGATAGAAAATAGTCGACGTGAAGATAAACGAACTGGAAAAATAAATGACAAAGTCATCAATTAAAAACACTAGTTGATTACTCATTTCTGATAAAAACAAAACAAGGGGCCCACATGCCTTATCTGTCACCTGAGTTTAGCTAAAAGTATCACTTGTCCCAAAGGCTATGAAATTTAGAAAAAAAATCATGTTCTGAATATCGGACCTAAATTCTAATATTCAACAACAGTATAAAACAAGGTATATGTATGTTCTTAAACCTTATCTGCCCACGATAGTGCCTATATTGATGAAAGACATAGCATGGTAGCATATGTAACATTAACACAATATGACTAATTTGGATCCGTCCTAGAGTCAAAATCCTGAATTGCGAACTTCACAATTAAGATACATCATTTTCAGATTGTCCTAGATATGCAGTTATTTTTTATACTGTATCAGCAAACTTAAAGAGGTTTTTCAAATCATCAAGAAAATAATCACTCTCAAAGTTTTGGCTCAACCCTGGAATAATAACCCTTATCCCTAGGATCATGAAATTCCCAATATTGGCAAAGGACAACCTACTACTTCTCAATATCTATTTAGTTTCAATTTAGTTCAATAACATTAAAATGATAGAAATTTAGATGTTTTACTCGTATATATATATATATATATATATATATATATATATATATATATATATATATATAGCTATATGTATATATAGCGGTTCAGCGCGTTGGTTACACGCTGCTAGGAGATTTGGTTCCGCAGGTCGTGAGTTAAACCCGGGTGGGGGTGGAAGTGGGTATCCAGATAAAGTGAAATTTTCTGTGCTTTATATATATATATATATATATATATATATATATATATATATATATATATATATAGTGTATACGTGTGGCGAGAATTCCATCGTCATCGAAAGCAAGTTTTATGACTTGCCTAGATAGTCGAGCGGTCTAGTGAGCTGGTTGCATGCTGCTAGGAGATTCGGTTCCGCAGGTCGTGAGTTCAATATATATATATATAGAACATCTACCCTGATGAGGATCATGATATTTAGCAATTGTGGTAGAAGCCTTCCTGCTCTACATCACTATACATTTAAATCTGTTTTAAACATGTGCGGTTGCAGAGAAGATTTTTGAAAATTGGTCAATTTTTGGCAGTTTTTGCCCCGCCCCTAAGGCACCATAGGTGGAGACGTCCTGATATCTACTATTTATGTTTCTAATATCTCAAAGATGTTTCATACCAAATATGAAGATAATTGGAATGGTATTCATCAAGAAAAAGTTAAAAATGTTCAAATGTTAACACATCTTTATCACTAATCATTTTCGCTCAACCATGATATAAAAAACCATCCCTGGGATCATGAAATTAAAACAAAAATATTCATTTGAATTAAAAACAGACACAAAAATATCACCACGAAATTGTTAAAACAAAAATGCTAAATATAATTGTGGCACCGCTATATATACATATTACAACAAGTCATTAGCAATTCTGGAAACCAGTGGCAAATTTATTATTTTTTCTGATGGTTAATTGATTGATTGATTGAATATTGTTTTACGTCCCTCTTGAGAATATTTCACTCATATGGAGACGTCACCACTGTTGGTGAAGGGCTGTAAAATTTCGGTCTATGCTCGGCGCTTATGGCCATTGATCAGGAAGGGATCTTTATCGTGCCACACCTGCTGTGACACGGGACCTCGGCTTTTTCGGTCTCATCCAATGGTTAATTGTGTTGCATTTAAATGTTTCAATGTACCAAGTACCAGATCCATTTCACGTGATCTGATTTACACATACATGTACCTCTTCACAATTTCGATAGACTGGGATGTGAGTACCGACGAAAAATGCCACCATTTATTTAGGGTACTCTGGAAACCCTGCCAAACGGCAAGACGAGTCACCTCCCCGTGATTATGTAAATAAGATGATTTGGAAGTAACATATTTACATGTTAATGTTTCGAATTCAATTTAGAATTGAACCCCGTTTTGACCTGAGAGACATTTCAAAAACAGGTTTCTTTTATTTGTTGGTCTTTGAGTATATGCTATTTTTTTTTCACCTAGGAATAAGAAGATTCATCAACCAGAGAAAAGATCACAACGCCAGCACTGGAACGTGTACAAAAATTTGTTCCAATGACATTCGTTTTCAACCCTATTTTCAATTTTGATACCAATGATATAGTTTAGTTCTCTAGCACTTGTGAATCAGACTGCATGTACATGCTAAGTTAGTTCTAAGAAATACACCACATATTTACAGCTACATGTATCTTAAAGTTATTCATGGTTATGTTAGTGTAATCTAATATTTCATATTTTCTGAGGAGTGCTTATTAACAACATCTCGGGCACTTACTATCGTTTATGAAAAGGAGGCGGCAGTCGGGGAAAAATTGACTTCTAATGACTGGATATTATTGACAAAAAAAAAATGGAAAAAATTAATATAAAAAAAGACAAGAAAAACCTCCAACCTTCGCTATCCTAAAATCAAGGGGATGAAGGAGGGCAGGGGGTTCAAGGGTTGATCGTTACAATATTCAGCGGTTCCAATTTATTACAATTCAATACTATTATAAAAAAATAAGGGATCAAACAGTCTATATATCAAACTTTGCATATAAACCTATACATGTAACCAACTTTGTATGTAATAAGCATAACGTGAGAGGCATACATCCATTATCCACCCTTCGTTGCTATTCCCTGCATATGTTGGATAACTTCAATGAAATATATGTCTTGTTGTACCGTCAGGAAATCATATCTTAAGAAATAGGAGAAGACTGGTGGTGTCGATGTTAAATTCTTATTTTAACGTGTACGTTGTTGAGGATAATCCACAGGTCCTTGACAAAGAATTATTTCAAAATCCAGATACGCCTTGGGATATCTCCATCTGTTTCATTTTACAAAATTTCAATCAATATGATGAATTAAAAGCTGAAACTATTAATAATTCCTGAGATATATGTTATTGTTATGTGAAATTAAATGGATTATGATTTACCTACACAACTATCCTGCAGACATTCTGCATCCTTCAGAGTGGAATACGCAGCTCCAGTTGTTACCAATTGAAACGATGTCGTTTTTATTGTGTCCAAATTTATCACAAGTTAGATGTTTGGAAAATTTATCTATTTTGTATCGATTTCTCAATTACAAGCCGGTAGGTATGAGTTTTCACTTAGTGTACAAAAGAAAATAGGTGATAATCCGTCAAAGAGTTTCCACCTTTTATATTTATTCAGGGGACTATAGGGACCTGCGCTTTTAACATGTATGCAATATACTGTGCTAATGCTTGAAATATCAGCTGCAAATTAACTGTAGTCAAAATGTATTACATATATGTAAAACAACAACATTAACAAAACTCTCCAATTCACATAGCCCCGGAGGAGTCAGAATTCGTTGTAATACATCAGCCAGGAACAAAATTGACATGTTTTGGATGTAAACATTCGAAGGGTGTTTCAACGCAGGACCGTGACACAAGTTACCGTTTGGAGAACAGATAATGAAACAGAGAGCTAGGGACTCTCTGGAATTAGCCCTAACTTCAAATTTTATGGGAGTGTTCCAGGTAAATGTCCATGATACATGTATGTCTCTGAAAATATTTCATCTTTTATCAAATATTGCAGTTTACATTCTCACTAGAACACAAGTATGCTAGAGAACCCCCATCCCACGCCTTTACATGTTTGATGGAGGCAAGAAAAGCAAGGACATAATAAATGTGAATTTGATTTGTAACTACATGTATCTGAGGGACAATTTGTTAATAATGTTGAACTGCGTGGGTTTTTTTAATTATTAAAATCATATATAAAATGACATTATCGGCATGTCTATTCGTGAGATCATTTGACAAACACCTGCAATGACTGATCAATGATGCACCAGTTTATTCTTTTCCGAGACCGACGGAGACGCTACATTCGATATTACTACACCTAAATCTGAATAAATAGAACCGATTGCATTAAAATACATTTAAAGCAAGCAACATTTTGTTTTTTTTACTAACAGAAAAATGGTAGTGCATGTAATTGAAACTACAAAAAGGCATCTGACGCTGTTTGTCCTATATGACTATACGACTTAAAGAAACATGATCATTTCGTATACGTCTACGCTTTATGAGAGTCTCATCAAAACTAATTTGAGAATAGCGAAGCGTTGATACATGTTCTTGCCCAGCTCATGTTATAAATCACCATGCTTAATTTTGAGCATTGCCTTTGATTATATGCCGAATCTTGACCAGCGATTACACAGAATAAAGTTTGGCGAAGTGCTGATATAAGTTAATGGGAAGAAATGTTTGAGTGTAAAATAAGTCAAATGAAGTTTACCATATCGAACAAGTTTAGAAATATTTCAAACATGAAATGATGCACTCGTTACTCATTGAGTTAGCCAGTATTAAAATCCATTTGAGATGTCATTCTAGTATTTATCTTAAAGGAGTGAAGAGATTCAGACAACTACTTAGTTATATCATGTGGTTCAATTCTATTAATTTATTCTCTGCGATGTCCTCCTACATGTAGTTTGCCCCTTTGTCACTATAAGGTGTTTACGTTTTAACAATTTGAAAATATCTAAATGAATTTCAAATTAAAATTCAAAAGCATAGACGGTATGCAAAGCCCCAAGAGAATCCGCATGGCAGTCAGAGGCTGTATCAACTGAGTTACTGAGGCGGGTGGCAACTGTTGGCAAATTTAAACAATAGATGTTTTATATGAGAAAACTCTTGACTAATACTATAAAACTTTTATTTAATATCAGTAAATTATAGTTCAGTTTAAAATAGGGGTATATTTTGAATATGTCAATATACTTGTATCCCTCCATTCCTTAAAAGCAATGAACATCGGCCATCAACCTACTCGATAAACACAAAATATCAATAATACATTAAATTACTTCACCTTTGTACAAAGGGGAAATCTGGTCTTTATGAAAGTTGGACATTGGTGCCTCAGACACAATCTGTAAACCCATGCCTTCCAAAAGTTGAGGACCGGTGTGGTGACATATCCCAAGATGTAAATTGTGGTTAATCAAGAAAACGATTACAACAGATACCGATTTCGTTATACATGTGATAAGATTCCATTGATAAGAAAACTTATATAGTGTATTACGCTCTCTGAGAAAATTTCATACCATTACAAGAACATTGCAAACATGCAAAAATTATCATCATACATGTAGATGGAAATACCTGTATTAAGGTGAGTGGGTTTCATTTCTTGGTTTATGTCCACAATATGTACAAAACTATCAAAATAGCATAAAAGTCTCAGTAATTGTAGAAATGAAGGGGCATCTGTACGTTTAATTAGATCCTGTATCGCTAGATTCATGATTATTATATTTCAAGTTGATATCAGTACAAAATAAACTAACTTTGCTTGATATTTCCGAAGTTTCGATTCATTAAATCATATAAATTCACAAAAGGAACAGTTCTTATCTACTTTAGAGATTGTAACTAAAGCAAAACTATTGCTGTATACATGGAAATATTCATCCCTGTTTTATTTTCGCCCATTTCCTTGTCAACGGGTAAATTTAAGAAAATGGAAAACCCTATTTCTTTTATCTTTTAACACAACTGAAATCGTCAGCAAGTATAGAATGATAAAAATAACACAGGACGGAAATAACCACGTGTACAATAATTCAGATAGCGATTTACAAACCCGCATTTGTTTGTTTTGGTGATGTTTTCCGCCACACTCAACAATTTTTCAGTTATATGGTGGCGCCCAGTTTTTATTGGTGGAAGAGAGAACCCAGATACAATGTAACTGGGAAGAGACCACCGACCTTCCGAAAGTAAACTGGAAAGTTTCTCACCGGTGCGAGCGGGATTCGAACCCGCGCCGACAGAGGTGAGAGGCCGTGTGATTTTGAGAGCAATGCTCTAACCACACGGCCACGGAGGCCCCTCCCGCATTTGTTAAGACTATGTTAATGATGTCATTTTTTTTATTTTTTTTATTTTACGGCCCATCTACTGAAACAAAACATTTACCGCTTCTTTGAAATGATTATTATAGTACTACAACTCCATTTAAATTAAAGTACATACCTTGAAGTTGTTCAAGTGTGTTGAACTTTGTGACCAGCTCCACGTATTAAATACGAAAACAAAGAATGATTTAACGTAAATCTAAACTGGAACAAATCCAAATGTGTTATTTAGATACATTCATATAGGATTTTGCAATTGAAAATATCAAGATAGTAACGCTGAGTTCAAGTACAAGACCCAACCAACTTCCCTGTGTACTCTATAGGGGGAAATAAATCACGGTGGAATTTTTTTTGCTGTATTCGTGGTCTAGACAAATTCGCAAATTTAAGAAACCGTGAATATTTTTATCATTCTTTCCCACACAATTTGTTTTTAAAATGGGGCTTATAGAGATTCGAATCTGCCAATTTATGAACCCGCGAATGTGTCTAAAATGAAAAACACGCTAAAATTACAACCCGTCAGATTAATCCCCTATACAGTATATGTCTAACACATATGTTACTGTAAATTACCTTTTTGTATCGTTGAATAGTCAGGATTTACTTGACCTTATTTTGTGAAGTCGCTTCCATCACCCCTAACCCTTGACACATTTTTGGCTCATTTTCATGAAAAAGTAACGTATAATGCAAATTTAATCATTTGAATCCCTATATAAGTTAGGGAACGATTGTGGCAATGGTTTCTGTGATTTTATGGACATTTCAAAGCATGGAAGCGTTCAGATTATTGAAACAAATATGGGAATTTTGAAATGTTCAATGGATTCTAAGGTCAATATGACAATTTAATTTGCAGATACAACCTTCCATTGGGTCAAATGCTGTCTAACATGCTTCATTACGATTGGTAGGCCGTTCCTAGCACTGAATCTTGTTCTTTGTCATTATCCTGGTGTTCATAGAAGATGTACTCCGATACTAACACCGTATCATGAGAAATCATTGAACATTCGTTTTGCAATATCCTACTTAAAACTCTTTTATGAAACACAAAAATTCCTATTTTACAAAAATGGTGATAGCGAAAAATTTGATACCCAGTGGAACAGATGGATCCTGATCTTTACTTAACTCTCTCTCTCTCTCTCTCTCTCTCTCTCTCTCTCTCTCTCTCTCTCTCTCTCTCTCTCTTTCTCTCTCTCTTTCTCTTCCTCTCTGTGTGTGTGTGTCTCACATATACAAAAAAACTTGTCTGTATTCCTACATGATCCTTGGTATGCATATATTGAACATATATTATGATATATACAGATTGTTTAAAAAAAAATTAAAAAAATAAAAAACAAACAAACAAAAAAAACACCGTATGATGGATTCGGGATGGGAACTATCGCACAACGGATAAATTCAAGATATAATGCGTTTAGTTGTTAATTTGGTTTTAATTGATTTCTGTGGATGGTAAACCAACCACCAATTGTATAGCTTTTAATTCTATGATACAGACAATTAGCTATATAGTCGTCGTAAATCATATTATCATTACTTATCCAAAGTTTACAATATGAAAGTTGAATATAACCAACAGTGATCAATCTCAATTTCTATAAGCGAAAACTAGAGAGTTGGACAAATACCTCTATACACACCAAAGGTGAAATCCGGTGCCTAGGAGGAGTATGCATCCCCTGTCGATCGGTCACCATTATATCACTTATATATCCATTACCTCGTGAAGGCGTTACAGTTGTGAGCAATGCGTCTCTGAAACATATAATCATAGTACGCCTACTTTAACGTCTAAGAATTCTGAGGAAAAATGAATGTAGGAAATATAGAAACATATATATATATACATGTAGAACGTCTATTTTAACGGCTAGTGATTCTGACAAACACGAGTTACGGAATCAATATCTTTTACGCGGGTATGTTAAGACAGGTCATGCTTCATTTATGCACGTAAACTGCATCATTTTCAAATCTGTCTTACACAGAGAGAGGGAGCTACTAACTTTTAAAAACTATTTTGGTTGTTTACATGACAACATTTTGTATCATAACAACATGACACACATGCAAATACACGGGGGTATGGACTACACCGCTTTTTGTTCTGTCATGTCCCTATTATTCCGATTTAAGAAAAACATACATCAAACGATATTATTTTACTCGTCTATCCGTGTTCAAACCTTTGCAACTTTTTTCAATAAGAAACAGAAAAGCATTATGTAATTTAGCAAAATTTTTGATAAAGGCACTCAGCCTAAGAAACTTATAAAATATCATATGTTTGCCATTCCTCCATATTTGGTCACATGTTTCTTTTCACATGATGCTTTTCACATGATTATACTCGCTAGTATATTGTTCCTTGATTATTATATACACGTAACTGTACCATATCAATGAGATGTAAAACTCATACGGTACCAATTTTGATGCACCAGATGCGCATTTCGACAAATAATGTCTCTTAGGTAAATAGCATTGTTATAGTGACGTGTGCTTGAACTCTCAACACAATATTCATGAGGGTATGAACTGCAACGCTTCACACTGGAGTATTTTTCATACAGATATATGTTAGTCAGTTAGTTTATTGAAACTTTGAGAAACATAAAACTTCATAGTTATTTCGGATTTCAAACATTTCGGTTGAGCATCACTGAAGAGACATTATTTGTCGAAATGCGCATCTGGTGCATCAAAATTGGTACCGTATAAGTTTTACAATTAAGCCCTTGTAGCAATTTTGAATAAGCAGTCCTCAAAATCCAAATTGGTTATGTCCCTGATTCGACCCATTGTTTTGAAATGCATTAAGTTTAACATTGTATTCCGTGCAGAATATATTCCCACAAAACTTAACATCATTGCCGATTCTATTTCTCGCAAGCAGTGGGAAATATTTCGTTATGCAGCGCCGGAAGCAGATCCAGTTCCATTGACAGTCCCCTCCTCCTTCACAAACCTCATCTCCAGTTTGAATTCAACAAATTATTAGAAGCTTCATTATCACAAAACACACACAGAGCTCACAATGCAGGTATCCAGGCGTATTACAAATTTTGTTCAGAAAACCGGATCAGTCCAAATTGGCCACCCAACTTAGCTTCAATAGTTCAATTCATGTTAAATTTATCTATCAGGAGTTTAGCTTTTTCCACAGCCCGCTCATACATGGCTGCCTTGTCATATCATTGCAAATTGCAAGGAATTTATGATCCTACTTCTGAATGTTTGGTTGTTAAACTTTTGCAAGGTATGACACGTTTGAGGCATACTCCAGATAGCAGGCTTCCAATAACAAAACATATCTTAGCTAGAATATTTCAGGTGCTTCCATGTATTTGTAGTAATGTCTACGAGTCTGCTTTGTTTTCTGCTGCATTCTCATTAGCTTTTCACGGGCTTCTCAGGGTAGGCGAATTAGTTAGCGATTGCAGTTCAACAGCAAGAGTTTTACAAAGAGGTGATATTAAACTAGACAGAGCAAATGGCTCAATAAGTTTAACCATTACATATTCTAAGACTGACCAGGTGGGCAAGGGTTCAGTACTTAACATTCCTAGGGTAGGAGATTTGACATGCCCATTTTATCATATGGATGTTTTTCTGAATGTTCGTCCTAATGACTCGGGCCCCCTTTTCTGCCATTTTGATTCGTCACCATTGACCAGATACCAATTTACTGCTATTTTGTCAAAAGCAATTAAAGTACTTCAATTGCCATTCAAGTATAAAACTCATTCTTTTAGGATTGGGGCGAGTACGGAACTAGCAATCAAGGGGTTTTCATCTGATGTCATTCAGAAATCTGGTAGATGGCGATCTAGCTGTTATAAATCATACATCTGTATACCAAAGTTGTAATTTTCAAGTTCATTTCTTTTGTAGAGAGTCAAATCGTTTGGTTGGTGGGCTCCTCAATATTAAAGTGGGTACAAACAGAAGCTCTACTTAGGCCTGGTGGTTGCGGTTTGAATCTCGGTAGGGTAAATATATTTTTATGGTGGCAGGGTTACAGCGGTCTAGCCCTTATGCAGGTCGTCAATAAATTAAAATACTTAAGTAGATTTGGTCCGCAGCAAAGCGCCATTCTACTACATTGCGGTGGGAATGATTTAGGCCATACATCCATAAGAAAATTGATGTTACAGACTAAATAAAGTTACAAAATTTATAAAAACAAATTTTCCCAATGCTAGGATTATATGGTCTTGCGTTCTACCGCGCATTGAATGGAAATATTCCCACAATAGGGCCAAAATGGAGGAAGCACGCCGGCACCTTAATTCATTTGCATGCGCTTTAATCAAGTCGGAAGGGGGGCTGTCATTTCATATCCAGATATCAAACCACAACCCACATTTTTACACAGTGATGGGGTTCATCTATCCAAACTATGGAATTCCATTCTATTAAACACACTACAAGTGGGTCTAGAAGCTATACTATGCCACAATGTTGTATACTTTCCGCAGTAGTCCTTATGGGCACGGCTTAATTATAGCAAAGTGTCACTCTTCCCCCACCACCAGTGTGGAGGAGTTTCCTGCCATGATTGCCAATACTGTCCTTCAAGGTAGGAAACTTGTGGCGCTTACGAACGGCACTGTCAGAACTTATCATGAAATGTGAAAACCTACCTCTGCATTTCCCAGGGTCAAGGTCATGAGATGTTTGACCTCTGCACCTCCCAGGGTCAAGAATTCTATCGTATGATTTGAACTGTGAATGTTGATATTTTTGAACTTTGAATGTTGACTTTGCAAGATAATATGTTGATGTTGAATTTGCTTTTGATGATGCTTTTATTGTTTGTTGGGGCCTGCCCTTGATCATGCTGGCGGCCCGTTTCCTTTGTGTTGTAAATACAGCTGTGCCTATAAACGCCATAATAAAATTATAAGTATTTCATATATTTATTTTTTGTTCATTGATACACTGTTCTGAGATATATATATATATATATATATATATATATATATATATATATATATATATAATAAAATTAAAATATATAAATATATAATACATACATATTTCTCGCTGTGACCTTCAATTCGACTTTTAGATATATCGATGAAGTTTTGTCTATTAACAATGATAGCTTTCATTCATATGTCGATTTGATATATCCATGTGAGCTCGAAATAAAGGACACCACAGAGTCGTCCAGTTCTGCTTCATACTTAGATATTTTATTGAAGGTAGACATTAACGGCAAACTGACAACTCACCTGTATGACAAACGGGATGATTTCAACTTCTTCATCGTCAACTTCCCATATTTGTGTAGCAATATTCCATTATCACCTGCATATGGTGTTTATATATTTCAACTGATTCGATATGCAAGAGCTTGTTCTGGGTATAGTCAGTTTTTAAATCGAGGTAAGATACTGACAAACAAGTTGATGGTACAGGGATTTCAACAGTCTCGATTGAAGTCAGCATTTCGCAAATTCTATAACGATTTCTTATAACGATCTAGTTCGTCAATATAACCTCGCATTGGGTTAAATGCTGTCTGACGTGTTCCATACCGATTGTTAAGCCGTTCTTGGCACACCGATTTTGACTGCGGATAACTCCGTTTACCTGATCAGAATATAGGGCTCACGGCGGGTGTGACCGGTCAACAGGGGATGCATACTCCTCCTAGGCACCTGATCACACCTCTGGTGTGTCCAGGGGTCCGTGTTTGTCCAACTATCTATTTTGTATTGCTTATAGGAGTTATGAGATTGATCACTGTTCGTTATCTTCACCTTGCATAAATACATCTAGCACTACAACTACACTAATCTACAAACGTATTTACAACGCAGACTATATGTTTTTGGTCATTGCGCTTGCCAGTCAATGTTAAAAGTGGAGCGAAATTAGGAAATTAGAACATGCCTTATTTGTCCGAAGAACTGATCCAAAATGTACGAAGTGATAAAAATAGACTTAATTAATCTCAAGTGGAACGAGTAGCCCTATTACGTTGACAAATAGTATAGCTAACTCGTACTCAGAGAGATTCTATTTTAACTATGCATAAAGAATAAAGAATATATAAAAGATTATAAGTAAAAAATATCAACACACACACAAAAAAGCTAAAAATAAACTATGTAAATGAATGAACACTATAAAAATGAAATAAGAAATGAACAAAATTTGAGAGAAAAATAATGTAAATATCAAGTATGAATAAGTAAACAAAGTGGACCAACTCCAAACAAAAACAAAGAATAAGCAGCCTACATGTACATGTGGGAAATTGAATCAACATCAGACATTCCTAGGGTAGACGTGCAAAAAACAGAATCACGGAAACTGATAAATGGGTTTTACATGTAAGGAATCGGTTATGAAGGTCAAAGTAATTAGGGTGGGGGCTTATTGTAAACAGAATTGAAAAGAAAACAAATATTTTCAAAATTGGTCATATTACCACTGTTAGGGACATGATCAGACGAGTAGGTCTAGATGAAGCTTAACATCTAGTAAGGGCTTAGCCCGTATTCATCCTGATGAAGTCAATAGGTTTGTTGATGCCATGCGGTTCAAATGACTTCAACCTGTACATCCAGAATTTTTCCTTCTGCTTTCTTTCGGTATCTGACCAACTTGGGTCATGATCAATAATCACTACTGTCATGTCCTCCCATCTGTGGTTATTGCCATTGAAATGTGAAGCTACTGGAAAATCTTTTTTTGGTTCTGATGGAGAACTGGTGTTGATCCATTGGCGAAGGTATGTTGTTTCTCCTATGGTCTCCTTCTGACAGACATCGCAACTGATGTTTTTCGTTTGTCCTGAAGAAGAGAAGGGTCGTCCCGGAAATTTGACAATGTGGTTCTTCTTGTCGTTGGTCACTTTAGTGCTTGGTATATTTTTTGTATTTGACCTTGTATCCATGCGTAATATTTCCTGTCTACCCGAGGATCCGAGTTTTGAAATATTCGTGATTGGGTTTTACGAGGAAAAGTCCCTTTCAAGCAGTATGGCGTCTCTGCGATCATCACCCAAAATGTGGTCAGTTTAAGGTTAGAGACTAATGTAGGACAAAAGGGCAAAAAGTCACAGAAAAAAAGTCACGGACAAAATGACCATGGACATGTCACTATAAGAATTTTTAGGAAAGTAGGACAAAATATCACAGGACAGAAAGTCAGTTTTATAAGAAAATAAGACAAAAAGTCCCAGTTTGAAATTTTATGAAAGTAGGACAAAATGTCACAGGACAAAAGTCACAGTTATAAGAAATTATTGATTTTGATATATATTTGAAAACATATGTGTTCTTTTTGTAAAGTTTAAGAAACTATATATGCATTTGGGTACCATTTACCTGTAATTGTTAGCTTAAAAGTATATATGGAGTCTCATTTGCTAAGCCAATCATCAATACATTAATGGAACTCATGCAGAGTAATAAAGTTGGTTCAAAGTTATGGAGTTAAAACAATTTTTGTAATTCTGTGAATATTAGATAAATGATGAAGTCAAAGAACAAGAAAAACATCATGATTTTATTCATGCACAAAATACAAAGATTGGTATAAATATCAGCATTCTATGTTTTATAAAATAATGAGTTTGTCTTTTGTTTTCTAATCAAAAGTAATTTTTGTGACTTTTTGTCCCGTGAATTTTTATCCTATCTGATCAAAAATCATCATTGTGACTTTTTGTCCTGCGACTTTTTGTCCTACCGATTTTGAGACTTTTTGTCCTGTGACTTTCCGTCCGTAAACCAAAATGTACATCTTGCAACAAATAATCCGATATACAAGATGAATGTTCTAAGCAAAACCGAGAAGATTCAAGTAGAATTTAAATTCACGTTTCATTTTGCAAACGACTTTCTCAATTCATCAAATACATGTACATATGTATTATTGAAGACCGAGTTTTTGTTAAGATCAATAATCTTATTTTAAAACTCCAATACTCAATAAAAGAAATATACGTATCAAACAAAGATGCTTGCCCCATCAATGTTAGGCCCAGTTTAATGTATTCGCCATGGTTTCGCTTTCCAACGAATAAAACATTATCATACATGCATTTCAATGCCCAATCATAATTTTACAAATAGAAGTATTTTATCTTATCTTATCTTATCTTATCATGACTTTTCCTGCGATAATCATCAAGGAAATATCTAAGTTTCAGAACTGGGTTTTGTGTGTATTTTAATGATTAACACATTCATTAAATACTGTAATATGAGATAATGATTTTTCTTAAAAATCGATGCAATTATTTCTTTTGATTTTGAAATTCAATTAAATGAAATGTATGCAGAAGAATTATACTTGTCCATACACGTGCAATTTGCATGTTTAATCTCAGTTGACTAAAAAACTACATTATAAGCCATGATCTGAGAGGAAAGACAGAACTGTCAAAGTACAGATCTCTTCGACATGTTATCTAATATTTTATAAACTCTAGTTTCAAATTAATTTTTATTAAAAAGATGTGTATAAATACTAATTAACTTCTCCGTGATCATTATTGACAATTCGAAACCAAAATATCTGAAGTAGATTATGTTTTACATTGACGATTATACGTATAATGCCCGTTTATATTCGTTCTGAAATACTGCGAAAATTTTAATTCACAACATATATATACGAAATTTAAACTGTACTTTTCAATTGATTCTATCCATTGGAAGTAACTGTCATTGGAGACAAGATACAGTATTCAGACCTGTTATCAACTGTACAAATACAGGTAGTTTACTCCGCCGCGGTATAAGCGTGGTCCCGCGATTCCCCGCTATGAAAAACCGCGACGGTGTTATGCGAAAAGGATTTACTTTCCGTCGCGGTGACGCGGTATATAAGGGGTCCGCGTTAGCTGCACTATATATATATATATATATATATATGTGTGTGTGTGTGTGTGTGTGTGTGTGTGTGTGTGTGTGTGTGTGTGTGTGTGTGTGTGTGTGTGTAAGCCCTGCCAATTGAACCAGTGAATAAGAAGGCACACGTGTAAATCAACACGAGGTCGGCCAAAGGAACACGGAAATGGTGGTGTTCAGTTGGATTTTTATAAAAATCAGCATAAAATCATTAAATAGGTCATCTACCATCAAAATCCTGAAGTGTTTACTTAACAGGATTTATGAGATGTGTGTAACAGGTGTGTAAAGATTTAGCACTCGTCCATCTTTTTTCCATGCGAGCATGGCTTACACACTTTCGAAGTGCGCATGCTCTGTTTTAAATGACGTCATTTGTGATATCATCATAATGGAGTTTTCCAGGAAAAGAAGTTGGCCCATCTGAGGTAAGTAAACACGGTTGAAAGAATTTTTTTTGCATATTATCAATGGGTTTTTTATTACATAGACTGATTAAATGGTGTTTCATACCGATCGTGTTATGTACAAGCGACAGAGTACCCGAGTTACTGAAAATTTCGATGATAAAAGTGATAAATCTGCGTGAACTGTTTGGTTTTTTTTTCTTTTTGAAATATAATCTTTGCAGTTAATGTACTCTGTATACTAAGAATTCATATTGATTTTGGATAGAATTTCACAAAAAGATTTGCGCCAGGTCCTTAGGAATCAACCCCCCTACCCCACCCCCCACACGGCACATTTTTTGGATGATTGGAACGTATACCCCTTTACATCTGTCTCCCTACTTTGAAGTTTTTTCCAACGCCATGACATAAATAATAAATAGATCAATAAATGAAAATGCAAAAATAAAAAAGAAAGATGTATATGTATTCGGATTGGCATGTTCCACTTTGTCCGGGTTGAAATCCCTGAGGATGCAAATGTACATTACGCCGCACTGCTTGCAGTACGTACATGGTATGGTACAGGCGTATCGCATAGGTATGTACTAAGACTATAAACCAAAGAGAATATGATATGTAAAACTATTACTCTGAATGCGTTTTACTTGTTTACAATGTAGCCTGTCGGGCTGCGGTGTCACACGCGTGGTTCACACTTGCACTTTAGGTGGCAGTGGAGGAAATTCGAACGATGTATGGATTATTGTCTCCTGGTAACTTTGGCAGTTACCTTTTGCTTTCAATCTACTTTTTAAGAATAATTCAACCCTCGCTAATCATATCCAAGCTGCATTTCGATCTTGGAAGAATGATCTTCAGCTACAATACAAAATTAAGGGATGATGTTGTGTACTGAGTTTTTCTTGATTGTTTACATCTGTGATTGTTTATGTCATGTATAAACTGATCAAGCTGTACAGTGTCATGACATATAGTGGTATAACTTCCATTTATATGCTTGCGCATCATTTTGTCAGAAGAAGAAATTTCTAAAATTAAGATTTTTAACATGTATATGATTATATGTGTTTGTTTGATTTTAGTATAATACCTGTAGAGAATATTTCAGTAATATGAAGTGCGACACATTTAGACGCATGCATGTGGTGTTTAAAGGTCTCATCTGAAAGACCAGCAACTTTCTCTTTTCAATGCTAAATATGACGATGGAGCATTCACCTCACTACCTACATTTACATCCTAAATAAAGTACATTAGCATGGCTCGAAACCATGATTTCTTCATCATGAAGCAAATGCTCTGTTACCACTGAGCTACCAATTTTTTAACATGAATTCATAGCTAAAAATTTGAAAAATTTATAACTAATTTTTTGGTTAATTCCATAAATATTATTCCTCTCTCTAGACACAATTCTGGGTAACCCCCTGCCTTTGGGGATATAAGCACATCATTTCTTTCAGAATGGGACAATGTCAGGAGAGCTTTTGTTATTTGTTATACTCTTAGTGTTGATGGCATCTATGAACAACAGGATAATGTTTTTAGATTATTATTTCTGATATCATATTTGTAAATTGTTTATGAGGGGTTGTTAAAGTTTGTGGACAAAAGGACACACTTATTAAAAATTCAAAGTTATGATAAGTAAAAAATATAGGAGGTGTGTAACAAGATTGTAGATTTGAACATTTTAATTTTAATTAATTTTTATAAGTATTGATTTCAGATACATGTATGACATTGCATGCTTGATCGGGGAGGGGGGCTACAGTTAGATAATATTCTGGTCAGCACATTCGATAAACTACAGTTGTACATGGAACTCATTAAATCACTTCTTTTTCTTTCAGTGGTCTTCAACTTTTAATCTCCAAGAAGGAAATGTAATTAAAAGATGAATAAAGTATCCCTAAGAATACCAGAAGAAAGGTTGTGTTGAGAAAAACAGCCCTTTCTCAGTACCTCAGAACTAGATGATAGCCCTTGTTACTTTATGCTGAATATGACACAGTATAGAAGATCTGATCATGAAGAAGTTACACCATTGATACACTTGCCAACTGCCAAAACTACTTTCTGATAGTATGACGAGATTAGAAGATATCATGGTGTAGTCATGACACAAACTGCAAATCAAAGATTGTCTTCCCCAGAGGATGAACAGAGTGCTTCACATGGATAACATTTCCTTTTCGAGTTTTGAAATTAGTAAGTATACAAAATATTTTAGGCCACATAGTCATAAAATAATTTTTTAGATTTCCATCCTTGCTTGGAAAAAAATGGGGCAGGTGGTGTATTTTTTATTTTTCAGAATATATATTTCCCGTTCATTATACTCGCATGTTACTGTAGAGTGTAGATTACTTCATTTTTTTTTTTTTACATTGTTTTCTTTGGACAGAAAATTTTCATACAGCAATATTATAATTGTTTTTAAGTGATTTTGAAGTACATTTTCATGTAACACTGAAGTTGAACATTCTTTTGCGCTTTTTTTGAATAATAGTAATTTTTAGCTCAGCTGAGCTGAAAGTTTAAATGAGCTTTTCCAATCCCCTGTTGTCCGTCTGTCTGTAAACTTTCACATTTCTGACTTCTTCTCAAGAACCACTGGGCCAATTTCAACCAATCTTGACAAAAAGCATCCTTTGTGAAGGGCTTTCAAGTTTGTTCAAATAAAGGGCCACACCCCCTTTCAAAGGGAAGATATAATTACAAAATTGCAAAAATAGGTTTGGGTCATTTAAAAATTTTCTCCTAAAGAACCACTGGGCCAGAAGAGCTGAAATTTACATGAAAGCTTCCTGACATAGTGTAGATTGAAGTTTGTTCAAATCATGACCCTCATAGGTAGGATGGGGCCACAATAGGGGATCAAATATTTTACATACAAATATAAAGGGAAAATCTTTAAAAATCATCTTCTCAAGAAACACTGGGCTAGGAAAGTACAAATTTACATAAAAACTTCCTGACATAGTGCAGATTCAGGTTTGTTAAAATCATGACCCCCTGGGGTAGAATGGGGCCATAAAAATCTTCTTCTCAAGAACCATTAGGCCAGAGCAGTTTACATAATTTACATGAAAGCTTCCTGACATACAGCTCTGTAGTGCAGATTCAAGTTTGTAAAAATAAAATTTCGAAAAGGTGTCGCTGTGTTTGGTGTAATTTTTGTTCGTTCTGCACAAACTTGCTCACTCAGCTTGACACAGCCTAGGTGTTCATATGTTAATTTTTTATTTTTCGTAACTTAAAATGTCGTGTAGCAATAGTGGCCAGATCAAATTTTCCTTCCAATGTTATAATAGGACTAGACATGGGTATCATTTTGCATACAATTTAAAGTATGTTTTTGCATATACACATTTTTCTAATGCCTGTACACATTGAATTATTAAACACCAGGCACGTCCTCCTATCCCCTTTACAAGCTATGTTTGTGTGGGTTTTTTTGGAGTTAGATTTTAGGTAGGAGAAATCATGGCCCCGTGAGTAGGTTGGGCCACAATACTTAAATAGGGATCAAAGTTTTAGAAGCGAATATGTAGAACAAATCTTTAAATATGGGCCAAGGTGAATCAGGTGAGCGATGTGGCCCATGGGCCTCTTGTTTGAATATGCAGTTTATGCAGGATCAGGATATGCCATTGCCATATCCGCTAATTAATGAGTCATAATTACCATCATTGTACCACAAAGCAACAGTCACTGTACTGTAGTTCTTTTGCTTAGCATTATTCAATTCAGTTTGCCATCATCTTCTTCTAGTCTAAGACACGCACACTCAATAATAAAAGTTCCAAACACAGAATTGGGAAATGGCATGGTATCGCATACTTTCACATTTAATAGCATCTCTATTAATCAATTTTAACAAGTCATACATGTGCAGTCACTTGACCAAATGCATATCACACTGCAACAGTCCTCCACAACTACCACATCTTTGGGTACCCTTATAATAGAAACATGTCAAATATAACCACAACATGCCAAAATGTTAGGGTCAGTCATTGAAATGCTCTAAATGTTTGATACACAAGCCAAATATTTGTTCTCAACTTCTTTTTTAAAAAAAAAGGTAGAATAAAAAACAATGGGGTGGATAATTTTGAGAGGGGTGGGCGTGGATGATAATCTGTAAATATGAAATTCTATGTGGCCTTAAGTACGGTAAATATGAAAGCAGGTCTTAGTATTTAACAATTTTGTTGATCCATAATTTATTTACAGATTTTATATGATCTTATTTTGTATAATTAAAATCTTAGATCATATATGTAGAATAATTATATCATTTAGCAAAATGTGATGATTTGTAAACTATAGATACATATACATGTAGTAAATTTGTGTAACAATTAATCCATTCAACCCAGAAATGAATTTGCATATTTTAATTGATTTTTAGCTCACCTGAACCAAAGGTTCAAGTGAGTTTTTCTGATCACATTTTGTCTGTCGTCTGTCCGTCTATCTGTCTGTCCGTCTGTAAACTTTTCACATTTTCGACTTCTTCTCCAGAACCACTGGGCCAATTTCAACCAAACTTGGCCAAAAGCATCCTTGGGTGAAGGGCTTTCAAGTTTGTTCAAATGAAGGGCCATGTCCCTTTCAAAGGGGGAGATAATCACAAAAATAGGGTGAGGTCATTTAAAAATCTTCTTCTCAAGAACCACTGGGCCAGAAGAGCTGAAATTTACCTGAAAGCTTTCTGACATACCGTATTTTGCCGAATATAATACGCAGTGGTGTTTAATACGCACCCCCCACTTTGAGCCTAAAAGTTGGTGAAAAAACGCACTTCGGGTGTATAATACGCAGCAAAAATTTTGACCAAGCGGTAATCTTTATTTTATACTTGGTGTTAATTTTCACTTAATATTTTTGCAGAAATAATGAATTCTAAACAACGCACAATAATTTGCAAACTTTTTGAGATGAGGTCTACATCGCGGTAATCTTCAATGAGAATCTTCAGGGAAATATCAACCCGGACAAGCCTGTTCATTTCAGCAAAGCACGAGATTTTGTAGCATTAAAGTCTTAACTGACTCGATATTTCCTTTGTTGAAACTTAAAATCAATCAAATAGCCGATGTTATAAAAATAAAATGAAACAATTAAACTATCGCTTATTTTACTGTAATCAACACACCATGGTAGGTACAAAGATGCAAATTATCAACTCCTCGTTAACTACGATGACTATTAAAATGTGTGGGAAAAAAATTTGTTAGGTATTTCTTTACCCGGAGGGGGTATCTAACAAAAGCAGTGTACACAACAATGGCTTCGTAAAACACACGCTTTTACGCAAGAATAGTTATTTCAAAGATTCAAATAAGTATTTCATTAAAAATTAGGCCTATTCATAAAACTTACAGTAAACAAACTTTTAGCAAGTGACAAAATTATTTTCCAACAATTTTAGCACGTGTCAAGGCATTATTGTGTACACATGCTTTCAATAATGGCGGCATGCGATGTAATGAATAGTCAGATCCAATGCAATTTGATTGGCTGTTTGTTTCATGATAATTGAATTATTTAGATATTGTAAGTATATATATCACATTTTCTGCAATTTTTCTTTTCTGTAGTAATTTTCTTGAGGTCGAATTTTCTACTTAATAAATAGGTGAACGTGAAAAGGTGCGGCGTACAGTATCCGAAGCCTTGGTCTTTGAGTGAAATATTACACTACTTAATCGCCGAGTTTCATCTGGAAAAAAAGGTCAAAAACCTATTGTGGTATATAATACGCACCCCTTTCTGACACAAAAATATTCTCTAAAAAAAGTGCGTATTATATTCGGCAAAATACGGTATTGCAGATTCAAGTTTGTTCAAATCATGGCCCCCGGGGGTAGGATGGGGCCACGAGGGGTTGATCAAAGTTTTACATACAAATATATAGGGAAAAACTTTAAAAATCTTCTTCTCAAGAACCACTAAGCCAGAAAAGCTGAGGCCAAAAATAAAAATTGATTTGTTTGATGTACTCTGACCGACCAATCAAATTTGCTCCTACCCGACCATTTTTTCCAGCAATTTAAAACTTTTAGGGGGGGGGGGGTCCCTTGAAAAATAGAAAATTCTCCTTATTCTAAAAGAAAATATTACAAATTTTCATGACGTTAAAAAAAAAACAAAAAAACAAAAAACCCTACCTACCGACCCACCTTGAAAAATGTGAGTCAGAGTACATCAAACAAAAATATTTTTAATGATGACCTGAGATTTACATGAAAGCTTCCTGACATAATGCAGATTCAAGTTTGTTCAAATCATGGGCCCGGGGGTTGGATAGGGCCACAATAGGGGATCAAAGTTTTACATACAAATATATATGAAAAATCTTTAAACATCTTCTTCTCAAGAACCACTGAGCCAGAAAAACTGATTTTTACATGAAAACTTTCTGACATAGTGCAGATTCAAGTTTGTTCAAATCATGGCCCCTGGGGGTAGGATGGGGCCACAATTGGGGGGGGACCCCATCAGTAAGCACGCCCCCTACTTCCGGTGTAATGGCAGTAACTGCAAAAATGAAGGCCATTGTGTACAATACTTCATTATCATTTAATCTTCTGACCCAGGGATCGAATGTTTTCCTACAATTTACAGTGGATCAAAGAGAATTGTTTTATAGTTTTTTTCTTCTTTATGCATATATGACCCAGTATGTCTCTGCAGAGCACAGATCTACATCTAATTACTTAATGTTCACTATTTTTAGCGATCAATTAAGTTTTTTAAAATTAGTTTTTCAATCAAAATTAGCATAAATATAAATCTATAGCTAACCAGGGGTATGATGCATGTGACCCAAATTTGTCATTATGCAGGGGCCTATATCTATTCTACAGAGTATATTTGATACGCATTAAAGTTTGAAAATTTTAATTCAAAATATGCATTAAAACCGCTGTTTGACCAAGGCATAAATATCATTTTAAAGTTACATATGTACGTAAGTATCTTTGCTAGATATGATGTTCAAAAAGATTAATCAGTTTTTTTAATTACTGATTAGATCACCTGAGTGGGTATAAGGATTGATAAACTAAGATTTTGAATTTTTAAAAAAGCTAACAGACAGATGAAAGAGCTTGATAAATACCATAATACAGTCCATCATAACATGGGTGCATGAAAATCAGGTTCTAGAGCAGATATTAATATATTAGGTAGAACATTGATGATACGTCTGGTATATGTAAGCTGTAACACCCTCTTCATTAATACTGTGCATTTTGACAAAATAGTATATGAAGTCCAGTGGTTCCATTGAATTTGAACATATGTTGAATAAATATAGAGTTAGTAGTGGTAGGGAACAGGTATTGCTTGAATGTGTCTACTAGATTTCTTGTTAAATAACCTTCACTTTAATTTCAGTCAAACATAATTTTGCATCAAAGAGAAAAAGTGGCTTTGACATAACCTAGAAAATACAATATTCATTAAAAAGAGCATGGCATCAGGATAGCTAGATGCCCATATTCCCAGCAAAATGAGCCAGTCCTAAAGAGAGTCCACTAGAGATGAAATAAAACTCATTAAAATGTATTGAGAAAAGGTATATATATATATATATACCAGTTTTGATTTGCACCTTAAGAGTATATTGATAATTTGTATTTTGACAGCTTCCAACTGAAATACAGTGAAAATATTGCTGCAGTACTGTAATTATGTCTCCCCTCTTTCAGGGGAGATATATTGTTTTTGTACTTTCTGTCCGTCTGCCACAAAATCTTGTGAACACTTCTCCTATATGGCTTATCGGATAGACTTGAAACTTTGTACAATGCTTCATTGCCATTTGTAGATGTGTATATTGATGGGACGGAAGGATCCAATTATTTTCCTAAAAGTTAATAGTAGATCTAAGAGGGGTGGAGGATGTAAAATACCTTGTCAACACTTCTCCTCCTATATGGCTTATTGGATAGATTTGAAACTTTGTACAATGCTTCATTGCCATTTGTAGATGTGCATATTGTCGGGACAGGAGGGTCCAATTATTTTTCTAAAAGTTAATAGTAGATCTAAGAGGGGTGGAGGATGTAAAATACCTTGTCAACACTTCTCCTCCTATATGGCTTATTGGATAGATTTGAAACTTTGTACAATGCTTCATTGCCATTTGTAGATGTGCATATTGTCGGGACAGGAGGGTCCAATTATTTTTCTAAAAGTTAATAGTAGATCTGAGAGGTGTGGAGGATGTTAAAATAGCTTGTGAATACTTCTCTTATACGGCTTATCCGATAGACTTGAAATTTTGTAGAATACTTCAATGCCATTTACGATGTGCATATTGCAGGGACAGATCAAAGATCCAAATGTTGTCCCTAATATAGTGGATTGTAGGGGTGGAGGGTGTAAAATAGTTTGTGAACCCTTCTCCTATGTGGCTTAATTATTGGAGTTCATAATGTCTATGTTCCTGCTCATGCTTTATCTTCCATACCATGCAGTACATTAAGGGGTTGGAGGTTTCATTTGGAGCACTTTCAATTTGGGGAGCTGGGGATACATTTGTTTTTCATAAAACCAATCTGAAGTTATGATATATTTGTCATAAAATGTTTATGATATCTGTATCACTTTGAATCTTTAAAAATGATAATTGATATGTGAATTAATATTTACAGCTGATCATTTGATAAACACTTACTTTGTAGAAATAGAAATTATGATTTTTATCTAATTGTACATTTCTTGCTACCTTTTACGAAGACCTTTTACTAATCACTTCTCTAAATATTTTTGCAGATTTGTCAGAATGTTATGCATCATGATCAACAGAAAAAAACTTCACAGGTAGACCAAAACTGACATGGGATGAGATCCTAAAACGAGACCTAGAGTTTAGAGGATTGGATAGGATCAATCCACTGGGTCGCCAAGTGTGGAAGTACAAACTTCAACCTCGACAGGACAGCCAGGCCTCACCCTTGCAAAAATATTAATTTGGCCTAGATAGTCAAAATGAGTGATGATGATGATATCAAGGTCTGACACTGTAAGCTCAGTAAGGGTAGATGCTGGCAATGGAGCTGTTAAGCAATACAACAAACAGGTTTAACATTGAACATGTTTATATACTTTTTTAGCTCACCTGAGCCAAAGGCTCAAATGAGCTTTTCTGATCACCTTTGCCTGTCGTCTGTCTCTCTGTAAACTTTTCACATTTTCATTTTCTTCTCCAGAGTGAACCACTGGACCAGTTTCAATCAAACTTGGTATGCATCATCAATAGATAAAGGGTATGCAAAAATAGGGTGGGGTCATTTAAAAAACCTTTTCAAGAACCACTGGACCAGGAAAGTTGAATTCACATAAAAGGTTCCTGTTTTGTGCAAATCATGGTATCCGGGGGTAGGGTGAGGTCACAATCGAGGATCAAAGTTTTACATTCATATATAGTACAGATTCAAATTTGTTAAAGGTCATGGCTCACAGGGGTAGAGTGGGGTCACAATAGGGGATCTAAGTTTTATATTTGAAATATATACAAGGAAAATCTTTTAAAATCTTCTCCTAAAAAACTAGATGCAGAACTAAACCCAAAATCGTAGCTCTTTGAGAAGATATTGGGGCAAGTCAGAGCGCTAGAGCTTCAGATGAACCCCTTATTAAAAATCTTCAATTTACGGCACAGAAAAAAAGTGCATGGTTAAGTCCCTCTATCACTGCATTCCTGCATCGCTGTCTCATGAATTTAATATTAAATAATTCCTAACATATTTTCCCATTATAATTGTTTCCAAGCATACTTTCAAATATTCCTTAAACCCACATATAACCTAAAAACTCCCAGCTTCATGTGATTTTCTTTGTTGATGTAGCCATGTTAGGTATACGTAGTCAGTCAATTTGAACCCCAGTTCATTTCCATACTCGTACTCATTTTGAAACATAATGTCTGTGTGAACTAATATCCCCACAAATATTTTTAGTGAAATATTTTGGATGAAATCATCCCAGTTGGGTTAAATACTTATTATTCAAAAACTGTAGGTTTGAATATTGAACTAATCTCACAGCTTTCTTAAGTTTGGTCCCCATCCACTCTAGTCTGTTTTTGCGCTTAACTATTGAAATGGAGTGTAAGGGATCAGACTAGGCTTTAATAGCATTATCAATTTTCAAAAGCTTTAGAAAAATTATACAATTTTAGGTCACTTGAGTAAACTCAGATGACATATTGCTATTGGTCTGCGTCCGTTGTAGTCCGTCGATGTTAACAATTGAATATTTTTAACTAAATTCTATAACTGAAAGGTGAAGATAACAAACAGCGATCAATCTACGATTCGAATAACAGAATTCTTTTCAAATTTAGTATGAAGCACACAAATTTACATTAAACCTTCCTGACATAGTGCATATTCAAGTTTGTTAAAATCATTTCCCGGGAGGTATGGTGTGGTAACAATAGGGGATCAAAGTTTTATATGCTGATATATTTAAAGGAAAAATCTTTAAAGATATCTCTTGAACTATTTAAGCTAGAGCTTTCATATCTTGTATATACAATTTTTATGGCAAAACAAATCTGACCTATTCAGTGTGTCCTGAACTACATTGTGTTTAAGGTAAAACTTATACGGTACCAATTTTGATGCACCAGATGCGCATTTCGACAAATAATGTCTCTTCAGTGGTTGGCGTGGGTTCGAATCCTGCTTGCACCGGTAAGTGAGAAAGTTTCCCAGTTTACTCTCGGAAGGTCAGTGGTCTCTTCCCAGGTACATTGTATCTGGGTTCTCTCTTCCACCAATAAAAACTGGGCACCACCAGATAACTGAAAAATTGTTGAGTGTGGCGGAAAACAGCTAAAACAATCAATCATATTATGTTCTTTGACCTTGTGACCCTGAACTCTGAGTTTGACCTATTTTTAAGAAAGTATAACCTATTAAGTATATCCAGGACTATTTTAGATAGGGCTTTCATGTATTGTATATAGATTACTTATGGCAAGGTCTTTCATATCATTCCAAGACCTATGACTTCATACCTTGGTCTTATCCAGAACAGCAATATCATGCTTGTCATATCTTTGTGTTATATGATTTCATTTTAGTAATGTTGTGTTCTTTAGAGGTAGGTTTGGGTCACATTATTCATGAGAATAAAGATTGATAAAATAGCATTTATAAATCAAAACAGCAGGGCCAAGGTGACTCAGGTGAGCGATGTGGCCCCTGGGCCTCTTGTTGATTTTGATATTTGTACAGATATCGTTTGTATGAGAAATGGAACTCTTTCTTTTTTCTTTTACAAATACATGTATTATCATATGGATCCATCTGTGTTGATTATTTAATCAAAGGACTACATTCAATGTATTAAATGCAAATTTATTGATATGTCTGTGGTTGAATTACTCATGTATGTATACATTTTTTTGGCACATGCAATTACATATATAATGTATATATATATATATATATATACTAATTGTACATATAACATCTCCTGTAATATAATAAAATATATGACTGAGAATAAAAGACCTGCTGTTTTCATTGCTACCATGGAACATTAAAAGATTAGAATAATTCAAATATCTTAATGAATTCTGTAATATATGAATTTGATATTTGTATACAATTGCCTCACTGGTGTTCAATGTGAACTTTGGTTTATCATTTCAGTTTGCTCTTTATATCAAATCAAAATTTAAGACAAATAAGGAATTATTTCCGAAATTGGTTAATATGGTACATTGTAGTAAAATAATCAAGAGTTTATTCATATGAGATAGCTAAATTCCACATGGATAACCAGTGACTGATTCTTAATTGTCAACATTTTCACCAAACAGTTTAGAAATTACCCCGGTACATACTATTGGGGGATTATAAAATTCCTTAAAAAGTGACATATTTTTAAATATCACCTTTTCAAGAAGAAAAATCCCTTTAAGTATATGAATCCTATGAAGAAATTAAAAGAGAGGTGGCTATAGGTATATGCGACCCACCTGATCTTTATTTTTCTGCAACATATTCAAGTGTGTTTTTATCACTTGTATGCTGAGATTCATTTGTGGCAAGAGCTGTTATGATGTCTCGAGTCAGAAAGCACCAGAATCCACTAGGAATAGTTTTAGATCTATGGAGCGCCAAATTAACAAACTCAAATATTTGAAGATATCTTTAATTATTTGAAGATATTATCAATTCATTTCATGCACGCAATCAAAGATCTCTTCAAATAATTAATATCTTCAATTCTGCATTATATATATATTGCGAGCATGAAGTGAATTATTGATATCATTATTTATTCTGCTGAATTGATGCACGCAATAATTTAATTGTTGCTCTACTCAAATGAATTATAATTTAATGATACCAACAATAGAATTAATGCATTGCTACAATTCAATTGAAGAGAGCAATAATTCATTAATGCTAACATCACTTAATGTGCACAATAATTGAATTATTGCTCTCTTCTATTGAATTAATGATATCATTAATTAAATTGATGCGTGGAATAATTATTTTAGAGAGATTATCTAATTGAGATATAATCTTCAATTCAAGATATCCACAATTGAATGATTTCTTTAATTGAATTGTTGCTCTTTTAAAAAAAAAATGATGCGCGCATTAATTGCTTATGAAAGAGCCTTGTATATATAATTAAAAAGATCCTCCATTGAATTAAAAGAGATAATCAAGTTATTCATACAGAGCTCTAAATTAATTTTTGCGAGCAATATTTCCACCACATGGATGTGCGCAGCAATTGAATTAATGAGAGCGATAATTGATTTGATGCGCGTATATTATTGGACTTCAATTTGAGCTTATGTAAAACATTAATAAGATTTTAAAAATCAACCTGGTGAATTTGTATTATAAAGGTCATGAGAGGACACGTCCAGTTTTTGAACAAAAACAGAAGGTAATATATTCCCTTGAATTTGCAATTGGTCATCTCTGTTCTCAGATCGGCAGGGAAAGGAGTGGGGGTCCAAATCACTTTTATGAGGGTGATTATTTCTCATTCGAAGGCGCGAATTGCCAATGTTCAGGGAATGTTTTAAATCTCTACTTGCCTTTCGAGACTGAACTAAGTTCATCAATAAAACTTACAAATATGTAACTTGAATTTTACCTTTCGTTATAATAGTTCAATGTATGCGCAATGTACCAGGTTCAATTGTCGGTGTGTTTCAGACGTGGTTAATTGGGGGGGGGGGGGTGTCCAACACGTAACACGTTTAGGGAAGGGCGTAATGAGTGCCAAAGGCACGAAATCTCTAAACAAAAATATCTAAGATGAAGCAAAATCGTGATTTTTGGGGGTTCTCTATTACAATTTTGTCCTCATATTTCAAGGTGAGATGATAGTCAAAATTGACATAATGTGCATGTACATATCATAAACATGTAGATATTTTTGTAACAGTATATAAAGGAACCGGGAACAAATCCTGATTCTGAAGTTATGTTATATAAACTGGTGTTATAAACCGGATTTTCAAAGAATTTATGGTTTTTGCAACGTTTGATTAAAGTTTTCTGTAAGGTCACATCTATGTAGTTACATATATAAACAGAATGTTCATGAAAATGTTCCCTTTTAGAGTGGAATTAAGATATCGCGTAACATTTCTTTACAAAGATATCTAATTTTTATTCATGTCAAAAGTCAACAAAAAACTTAAAGTGATACAAAAAATGTATATAATTATGAATACTTGTTTTAGATCCTTTAGGCACTGTATTACAGAATTTTGATTTTATTTATCATACTTTTTGGTCGAATTACTACAGAGTCTGGCCCGTACAGCATGCATTGGCAAACGAGGGAGTCTATAATCATAGAAGTATATATATATATATATATATATATATATATATATATATATATATATATAATAATGATGATTATCATAAGTTATTATTACATTAAAAGTCATCATTATGGACACTACTACCCCTCCCCCCGACCGATCGCGGTAGCTCATTGGTAGAGAGTTCGCTTCGTAACCGGGAGGTCGTGAGTTCAAGCATCGTTCATGCGTCAAACCTAAGACGTTAAAATTGGTAGTGTTAATTGCTCCTTCGCCAAACGCTCGACATTTAGAAGTGAGAATCACGGATCTTTTGGATGTGACCTTATAAACGTATATCCCTTGTCGTACATGTAGTAGGTGTTGGCACGATATTTCAAAGAACCCTCACTGCTACGACTCTGAACCCTATGGATACATCGGATATGTCTAAATTCGTGGTACTCCGCTTAAAGCTGGTTACGTCTCAATATGAATAAAATATTCTCGACGGGACGTAAAATATATAATCAATCATCCAATCAATACTACCCCCCCCCTTTATTTTTTATTTTCTTGCGGCGATAATTTCAACGAAATGTGTGGATTCCATGTCTATCCCATCCCAATTTCGATCTATGTCATTGTTTCACGCTTTTTTGTAAGCTTTAGAGATTTGGCCTTATTTATTTAGCGTGGTGAGAATGATTGTTTGGATGTTTCAGAGTGTTTGATTGCCCGTGTGTATCAGAGTGTTTAGCTGGCTGCGTGTATCAGAGTATTTAATTGGCCATGTGAGTCAGAGTGTTCAATTACACGTGTGTATCAGAGTGTTCATTTGCCCGTGTGTGCCAGAGTGTTCAATTGCCTGTGTGTAAAGGAAAGTGTTCAATTGACCGTGTGTAAAGGAATGTGTTCAATTGCCTGTGTGTAAAGGAAAGTGTTCAATTGCCTGTGTGTAAAGGAAAGTGTTCAATTGACTGTGTGTAAAGGAAAGTGTTCAATTGCCCGTGTGTAAAGGAAAGTGTTCAATTGCCCGTGTGTAAAGGAAAGTGTTCAATTGCCTGTGTGTAAAGGAAAGTGTTCAATTGACCGTGTGTAAAGGAAAGTGTTCACTTGATAAGCAAAAATTCAAGGATTGAATAAAACGATATTTCACAAATTTCGACCGCAGCAATGTCTTCTATGTTGTTTTTAGTACCAAATAGTAAATTTTCGTACTAAAATACCAATAACTGTCGAAGTGTTCAGTTGCAGGTGGGAAGTTAAGGTGTTCATTTGACACGCGTTACACGTATGTGTGTGTGTGTGTGTGTGTGTGTGTGTGTGTGTGTGTGTGTGTGTGTGTGTGTGTGTGTTCTAGATTCTTGGTGAGATTTAACAATCAAAATATGGGTCAATTTTTATCATCACCTTCATCCCCGTTTCTATAAAGTATACGTTTTTATTATATTTATATACCTACATTAGGTATACAGTGAAAGTTGAAGGTAAAGAACAGTGATCAATCCCCTAGTGCACAGTGCTTAGACTGTTAATTTGTCAATCGTCTGGGGATAAAGAATGTCGTATGTCTCAATGACCTTTAAAACGGTAGTCCTATGTCACGGTAGGCCTTCACACAATCAATACCCTTACTGATACATCCAAGAGCGTCATTCTTAAGTCAATTGTTGAGGCACTTCTCCCACACTTATTGACGTCTATATTTGTGAATATGCTTGAATTGGACATAAAATAACACATCATCTTTATTGACCATCTTTAATGTTTTCCATTGCAACGAATGAAACCATTTTTTTTTTCGACAAAAAGAAGCAGCACGCAGGAAGCTTACACAGTCTGTATGTAAACGTTCATAACATCGGCAAAACCGGGACCTGCAAACAAAATACAAAATAATATTTAAAAAATTGCATTATTTCCGATTCATTTTGGAAACAGTGATCACAGGATGAAACTATGGCATTCAATAAGCTTGAAATGTAACTTAAAGTTTATTGAACGGTTACTGAACGGTGACAGAACGGTTACTGAAAGGTGACAGAACGATTACTGAACGGCGAATAAAAGGTGACTAAATCACAGAAACTGGGCGAACTGAATGACAGTTTCATACTTTGGATCATAGTATAATCATATGATCTATAGAAAGAAAAGAAATTATTCCCTTATTTTTAACAGAGAGAAAAAATATCTCAATGATACCATATAGATACATGGAAAGCGAGAGAGAGAGAGAGAGAGAGAGAGAGAGAGAGAGAGAGAGAGAGAGAGAGAGAGAGAGAGAGAGGAGGGTAGATATACACAATCCACATGTACATACATGTATGTAGTCGTAAAGTAAGATGTACAATAGTGAGGTTGATATATTTTACATTATCATACTCGGTCTGAAATCACTGAAGTGCTTCAACTAAACTTTACAGCCATTGTATCATATAATAAGTTGTGGATAGAATAGGAGGAATGTGTTTACTACGCAGTTGTGTTAAGTAGGGCCATAGAAATATGTCAGGAAAAAAGCATATTAATAAACAAATCAATTTGTGACAAATTCTGTAAACACAACCCTTTTATACAAAAACAATATGTATATATCATTAAGTGCATATTGACCTCTTATACATTTTTCACCAGATCGACAGTCTCTACATCAACTCTGTATCACGTGATCAAATATCAAGATAAAAACGTATCGTGTATGTATAAACCGTTGGATTGGCACGATATCCAGATATCAATGCAAGTTGAAGTTAATATAACTTCAAAGCATATTAATTTCTTAATTTGAAAAGTGCTGAGAGCAAGTTTATTGTGACTTGTAACATGTCTAATTTTTGCATTGAATATGCAAGATGCGGCGATTTGTGCACATACGAAGTTGAATCTAGCCTGAAAAACATATTTTCTGTTGAAGCCAGAACTTGCTCCCCTAACTTTCCTTTGGCACTGAAGTTCACTTGTCACATAAATCAAACATCTTTCACTTAAAAACCTCGGGGTGTCGTGCCAATGATGAAATTTCTATGTACGGAAACCCTGTTTATGCAAATGAGTCCATTGTGAAAGTAACTATACGCGTAGATTAGGGGCGATATCAAGATCACAATATAATATGGATATTACTTAAGCATGTATGCTATATAAAGAAGAAATTGAAACTTTTTCAATATCAAAGAGAATTAATATAACCCATTTGACAGAAACTTTTACGCGATTGCAGTTTACCGTTTGACAGCGATGGTAAATAACGAAACAATATTTTGACATTTCCAACAACAAAAGGACTGTAGATATGTACGTCATGACCTTCGTCATGACGTATTTTTCATTGTGACGTCGTACAATGTGCCAGTGCGGTAAAGTATATTTATGTACAGCACTGGTAGTAAACATTTTATGGGGAAAGCCTTAACTCAACCGCGTATAATGTCATTTACTTCGATTCCAGTTCGTCAGTCCTGACCCTTTACTGTACATGAACAGCGGGAAGACTCCCTTATTGGCCCACGTGCAAACATCTTTCTTATCTATCACCACAAACCACCCCGCATCCTTTGGACATCCACCATAGTTTCTGTTGATGTAGAAGTGTCTTTTGACATGAGCGTGGTGCCTGAAAAGATCAAAATAGTCATAAATGTTGTAGATTTCTACGGAATAGATGTATTGTATCTGATGACATCACTAAAAGTATTTTGTTACAAACAGTACGGCTATCGTAACGACTAGATTTTCTGATAGCCATGAAAATAGAATGTACATGCAT
Source organism: Ostrea edulis (assembly GCF_947568905.1). Lineage (NCBI taxonomy): Eukaryota > Metazoa > Mollusca > Bivalvia > Ostreida > Ostreidae > Ostrea > Ostrea edulis. Next base: position 68,858,014 of record NC_079166.1, on the reverse strand, counting down.
ATATAAAAATCAATTTTGAACATTCATGAAGACGTGAACTGCAGCGCTTCACGTCTAAATACTTTTCAATAAGAGCTAGGATAGACTCTTCCTGGAGTATGCTGGCGTTTTAACGTCGCAGTTCATGCCCTTATATAAGAAAAGATTTGATAAAATAAAACTCCGCTAACATATACGTACCCTGCGATGGAGAAAAAGTTTGTTCGTGAATTCGGTTTTAGGTCGTACCAACTGCTATGTAACAATCTCGATTTGCTGAACCAGTTGATGAAGCTACTCCCACTTCCATCAAATTCCAAGTAAGCCAGCGTTTTCCCTTGACCTCCAAGTACTACACGGATCTGAAAGGTATATTTACCATGGCTACAATCAAAATGGCTTGGAATCGTAAGAAGAATCAATTTTGTTTGTATCTGAATGCTGGAACACGTCCCGTGGAAGAAAGGTTTTTCTCAAATAGAGATAAATGTGATAAATTTTGATATATGGCAACCAAGACTGGAGCAATTATGATTTGTTATCGTGTTAACGCCTACCGTTCATCATGTACATTTAGTTGCGATGGCCGTATCATGTACCCTAGCGTTGCACTTCATCAACGTCATATCGGAAAGACTCGACACGTTTATATACAATTACATGTGTTAGACAAAGAAACAGTTACTACTTATGTTAAATGTCTTAGGTTGGAAGAAGTACCGTGATCGAGAATCGATGACTGGACTTCCTCATTGCAAAATGATCACCCTTAACACTAGACCACAGCGACCGGAAGAATAGGAATTGTAATATGTGTCCCGTAGCATATAAAGTGTATTTTACATCACCTAATTCATATGAAAGGGTAATTTATCCTTTTCTTTTAATCTTAAATGGTCAAAAATGAGCATGCTACTAAGCAAATATATATTTATTTGGATTTATTTATTAAAATTCCTTACATTTACAAATAGTTCTATTTAAAGAAAAAACATGATACATGTATTATTCTACCCTAGATGCACAAATATCTATTTTTTATGCATGAATTCTTAGCAAATAAATCGGCTATTTCATATGCCAATACGAAGTCAATATAATCTCATATATCATCCCATTGTAACGGTGAAAATTTGGAGTAGTTTGGTTTATGTTCAGTGTATAAAATTTCCTGTTAGGTGGTCATTTGAACTATCAAAATTAAATTGTTTGTATGAGAGATGAAAATAACGACCATTGATCAATCTCATAAATTCCATAAACAATATAAGATAGAGAGTTGGGCAAACACTGATCCCTGGATATACCAAAGGTGAGATCAGGTGTCTGTGAGGAGCAACGATCCCGTGTTGACCGGTCGCATCCACCGTGAGCCCGTTATCTTGATCAGGTAATCGGAGTTATTCGTAGTAAAAGTCAGTGTGCCAAAAATGACCGGTATTGGCATGAAACATGTCAGACTGCATTTGACTCAATGATAGGTTGTATTGGCAAAGTAGATCGTTTTGATAATCATAGATTTTGCGAAATGTTGCGACTTTAAACGAGAGTGTTGGAAACCCTGCACCATCAACTTGTTTCTCAGTAGCCTGCTTCAATTTAAAAACTGACTATATGCAGAACAAACTCTTGCATATCGAATCATTTGAGAGATATAAACATCATATACAGGTGATAATAGAATGTTGCTACATGTATATTTCTAAATTTTACGAAACACGCTCTAACTGTAGCGAATCTGATGAAACCTGCAATCTAATAACTATTGTAAAGAATGTGAAATGAAGAGCATAGTAAACACGGACCCCTGGACATACCAGAAAGGTCAAACAATTGATATGAAACATGTATTTTGATACTTGTATCTTGTTATTATTATTGTAATAAACTTATCAAAAAATAGTGTATAAACTATAAACCTGGTTTTTTTCAAAGATCAAATCGGTAAGGGTGTTGGTAACTGCGATTTATGTGACGTCATTCCTTTGTTTAAGCGCCTCGTTATTTGTAAGGAACACAAAATTCCAGACAACTACTTCATAATATGTTGATTAACTTGAGTTCAATCTTTATCATTTTAATGTACACATTCTCTATTAATACAGTTATTTTATTATAGAGCTTATCAAAACTGTATCAAAAATGTCTTGAACATTTCGAAATTCAAATCCAAAGAGATAAACTGCCTCGAACCTAAGACATTTTGCATTCATGAAGGTCAGAAGCACTTTTCACTGAATTCACGTAGGCTGATGAGAAATGTTTTAAGAATTAAACAATGTTTTATATGACAAAACGCTTTACTAATATTATATATTGGGTATTTAATAATTCTTATGATTTGTAAAGAATCAAATATATTTCCAATATCAGTAAATCATCGTTAAATTTAGGCTGAAGGTGTATTGTAAGTAATTCAATATTATCATGCCTCTCCATTCCTTAAAACAATAGACTGTGGCCCGTTTAGGGCCTCTGTTCCGTTACTTTTTTTAAGAAATGGAGAGGTATATGTACTTGGCATGAACTTAAACATATCGATTGTTCAATTATGTTTACTGGTAAATAAGATGAGTCCGTGTTAGGGATAAGTTGGTCAAGCACATTTTGTTCACATTTAAGGTAAAATGTTTGGGTTTTAAGCCATTCAAAGTTTCGCTGCCATGTTGTATTAAACTATCTTCACCCACCTCTTCGATTATCTATATAACTTGCACATTTTCATGACTTTCCTTGTTTTTTTTTCAGTTTTAGAATAGATATTTGAAAGATAATAATTATCTAATTTTCAGAAGCTTGAAAATAATTGCGTATTTGAACATATCATTATTTAAAGCCTGTAGTACTCATGTGTTCGAGCTCACCATATGTACATACATGTAGTGTTTTATTATATAGATAATTTATGTTCAGTTGAGCAGGTAAAGCAAAAAATGTCAAATTTATCGACTAGCCACATCAGCTTGTGTATCAATCTCCTACGAAGAAAATTAACGTTTTTATTATTTTGTCGTTTAATTCATGTTCGGTGTTACTAAAATACCGATTAAGAGGCAGATCGGAGAAATACTACGGCAAGTTCGGGCCTCAAAAACATTAACTAATCTTTTCGGTTGCATATTGGAGAACAGTTATTACCAAGGGAGTCATTATCCTCGTAGCTTTTCAAAAAAAATAAAAACCTTGAAGTTGACCAACAGTAACAGTGGTAGATATACACGGAAATATTCACACCATATCTTCAGTTTAACTAACAGGTGGTGCGTTGTAGAACGCGACTGGCGGCGAGGTTTGCGCTAAAACTAAAAAGAAATCTGAATACATGTATGTTGTCTATTCTACCCTCCAGTTCCGATCCGCATAAATTTACATTAGATAATAAATTGTATTACTTTAAAACGACTAGCAAAGTTAAAAGAACGTCAAATCTTAAAAGATTTTCCCATGGTGTTTGAGGATAACATTGATTAACCAGAGCAAATATAATGTACACGGTAATCTTAGGTCGCAAGAGGACAATAATGTGCACCCCATGTTTAGCGTTCGAACTTCCGTATATTTCATAAAATTTTACACTTACACACACACACACACAAGTAGAATATTCCACCCATATATCTTTGGAGATATATAGATTAACACAATGCATTAATCTTTGATTATAATCGAGCTTATGGTTTTCTATAGTGTTATCTGTAATTATTTCAACTGCACGTGTAAGTGTATTTCTTTTACAAGGTGGAATTATAAATAGTGCAAATTGTTCTACATGGCATTCAAAAACTGTGCAAGTACGTACCTTCAAAATGCTGAGATATCTCCATTTATCAATTAGAGGACTTCGAAGATGCTTTCTAGTATCTCTCCAATTATCGAGATCAAAACCGTCCGGAATGCAACCAACTGCTGGTGTGCATCTTGAAGGTGATCTCTTGTACCATGCAGCACGAACATCCTGTTTGTTACCTTTAACAGCATGGAAAACTAGCTGCCAGTCTGAAATGGATGTAAATGTCAATTTATGTCATCGGATTGGTAAAATACATGTACTACTTTTGAGAGTCGAACAATTAATTTACTGTTTAGAAAATATCAGCATTTCATAGAACATTTGACACTACAAAAATGACACATTATTATTTCACAAAAAGAAATTAAAAACGTTTTGATCAACAATTAAAACTCACCATCTTCTTCAGATATGCCATAACTACCGGAAAGATCATGTGCAAAGAGCACGCAAACCAACATCCATGAAAACCAGATCATGTCGATTTAACCCTATAACATAACAATATTTAAAAACGAGTGAACAATATCATCAATCATATAAGGAATACTTAATCAAGGGTAGGGCAAACACGGACCCCTGCAAATACCAGAAGTGAATTAGGTGGCCTGGAGGACATCGCATCCCCACCGACCAGTCACCTGCCGCGAACCCCACACATTGATATCATGTTTAATCTAACAATATCTAAGTATATCAAATTAAATGGAAATGACATTGTCAGAAACCTTCCACACATGAGATCACATTATAAAAAAATACAACCATATCACTTACCTGGTATGCTCAGAAGACTCCTCCGTCAACTGTTAATTCGAGTATCTCAAAATGATTTCTTATATACAAAACAAAGTATCTGTAATCGAAAACACCTGCGGTTATTTAAAACACATTTTATTGTTTCAATGTTTCGATTATTATAAATTTCTTATAGAATTTTGTAAAACAGGTCCAATTTCATACCCATTACATCCTCTGACACAATTGTTTCTGAAGATAAAAGTAGATGCACCGAACTTTTCAAAGCGACTTGTACAAAATAAAATTAATGAGTAACAAAGTGTTCTCAAATATCTAAAACAATCTGTTACATCTAGCATGTTCTCGGATCAATCAACAATCGACGGCACCTATAAATCTATTAATGGTGTTCATGCTTGGATTTTTCAAAAATGGGAATACGGCCTGCATTCTGTGATTCTGGACGTTCCACATAACATCCTCCTTAAACCAAACGAAAATCCTTCCACATCCTGTCGTCAGTTCCGTAAGAATTACCTTTACTAAGAAAGGGATTATATGCAGTCAGCATAAACAACATTTTAGGTCGTACTTTTTTTAAATCTTCTATTCATTTCAACATATTTCTAGTTCTTGTTTACATCATGTATATCATATAGTATACTAGCAGTAAAGAAACGTAATATTTTTGTAATATGATATTCAGAAACGGAGTCAAAATTTGATTAAATTTGACACTGAGTTATATTCATGCACTGTGAAAATGTTCCTTAATTGAAATTCAGCCGACCGTGACTCCACTCGACGCTGTGTGCAATCAGAGGTTTTTTTTCAAGAAAACGTGCATGCGGGGTACTCTTTCATCATTTTGTACTGGTAAATCATTACAAATCGAACCAATGGAACAGTGCTGATATTGAACGAAGTCGATTGGGATAGAGCCATTGCTCTGATAATGCAGGACATTTGCAACTTCATGTAGCCCAGCAATGCAGTGCCCATGAAAAAACATTATCTCGTTTAGTTGGGCGTCTCAGAGCCACAGGGACATTGGGTGACCGTCCCAAGAGCTAACGCCCGCGCGTTACGTCGCGATGTGAAGATAGAGGCACCTGTGTCTCACACTTCCGTAACGCTTCGGGACGACCTGTCCCTTACATTCCTCAGAATGATAGAATATTTACATAGAAAAGAAACCTAAATAGAAAAAGAAACTAACACTACAACTAAACTACAAAAGCTAATAACAAACAAAACATCTACATATTAATATCACCCAGTGTAATATGTTGCAATAGAAAAGTATGTTCTTATTGATTGTCAAGACTCAACTGGACTAATCAGTCTAACGCTGAACTAAGTAAAAAACAGTTATATCTATCGTGCATCCAGTGCATCCTTATAAATTATCATCTGTATTTTCCAATATTGCCTTACAGCTCACACCTGTGTCAATTACTCGATATTAAATCATCTATCATTATGTATTGATACAATATCTTGTACTTGTAATCTTTGACGGTTACTAGATTGAATTTAGATGTTTTACTATCAATTCGTCGTTGCAAATGTTGATTTTTTTGTGCAAATAAATGTAGGCCCTTTTCATTCATTTGGAATCGAAACCAATTTGTTTGTAGTTATTAGAGGTTTAAAATACATGCATTAAAAACGAGACAAGTATTGTACATTGTTTACTTGTCATACTAACTAAAAACACAAACTTCAATTCACAAGCGTAATTTTAATTTCATCTAATACGGTAATTTGGTAAAGATTAAAGGTAGAAATGAAAGGATTCTAAATTTAGTAATGTTCTTGTATTCATTAATACATACATACATGCATTACTAACAATGATACTGTATCCCGTCAACATAAACATTTTTAGGTCATATTTTTTCTTATTTTATATATATCTAATCATATTTCAGGTTTCTTGTTTACATCATGTATTTCATATAATGTACTAGCAGTAAAAAGAAACAAGTCCGTTTTGTGTAATATGATGTTTATCACGAGGAAAGAATTTGATTAAATTTGACACTGATGTTACTTTCATGGACTTTAGTTGAAATTCAGCCGACCGTGACCCCATTCGCCGTTGCGTGCAATCAGCATTCTTTTTTCAAGAAAGCATACATGTAGGGTACTCTTTCACCATTATGTGCTGGTAAATCATTACAAATAGAACCACTGGAACAGTGTCGAGACTGAATGAAGTCGATTGGGATAGAGTCATTCCTCTGATAATACAGGGACATTTACAACGTCATGTAGCCCAGTAATATGGTGTACATGAGATAACACTATACCGTTTAGTTGTGCGTCTCATAGCTACAGAAAGATCGGGTTATCGACCTGGGAGAGAACGGCCGTGCGTTACGTCACGACGTCAAGATATATATATATATATATATATATATATATATATATATATATAGCACACACGTAATCGATTTCATACGTCGATAGAGATTACAGGCCAAATTCTCGGCACTCATGGTCAGCCAATGTGTTCAGAAACGGTTAGGAATTGTTATTGGAGTTTCATTCAAGGCCACGACGTCACTATGTTGGTCCGCCACTTACGCAAAGGCAACGCCACTATCAAATGCAGTGACTGCTTGCAACTGCACCTAATCGGTTTTGTTTGGCCCATTGGATACGCATGATCTTTACTGACAAGTCTATCTTTTACACTCTATAGGTCAGAGGGACCACGACGTGTCTATCGACGTAATGGTGAGCGACATTCTGACACTTGCGTAACGGAAAGCAACAAAATTGGGATGTAAGATATGTTATGGTATGAACAGAGTTATCTCAAGAGGTGAAAACACCTCACATTGTCATCCACAGCAATGTTACAGCAGTACCAAATCGGGGTATTGGGACAGCACGTGTTTTTATCTATCAACGCAACCCTACGTTGCAGCAGGACTAGGTGAATTCGCATGTTGTTAAGGTCTGTTGTGAGTTTCAAGTTCAAAACAACGTCAGAATTCTTTATTTACCAGCATAAAGTTCCGATTTGTCCCCAATCGAGCGTTTGTGGGACGAGCTGGATAGAAGGGTTAGGGAGCGCGTTAACGTTCGACATAACGACGCTCAACTCACGTAGGTCTTTATTCAGGAGTGAAATAATATCCCTCGGAGGTCAATAAACAATTTGATAGGGTCAATTTTAAGGAGAGTAAGAGCAGCCTGAAGCCGGGGGTAGGCATACAAGCTACGTATTTAGATTGGGAAACGGCGTAGTTGTTTTACGGATATCAATGCAAACGCGGGCTGCTTAATTTAGGCATATGTTTGGCGCTTACGACCGTTCAGTAGGAATGTATCTGTATCGTCTCACACCTGCATTGTTCATGCATCTAGTGTATCCTTATAAATTATGATCTATATTTTTCATTGTTGGCTTACAGCTCACATATGTCAAAGACTCGATATGAAATCATGAAGTATTATAAAGTATGTTGGGAGGTTACTAAATTGAATTTAAACGTTTTACTTTTCATTGTTCATTTTGAATATTGATGTTTTTGTGCAAATAAATGCAAGAAATTTTTTATTAATTTGTAATAGAAGCCATGGATATTTTTTTTTAGAGTTATTAGAGGTTTGAAATGTATTCATTATATAAAAGAGACTAAGTATTGTGAATCGATTTACCTGTCATAATAATTAACAAACATAAAATTCACAAGTGTAATATAATTTCATCCGATATGGTAATTTGGTAAATATTAAGGGTAGAATTAAAAGGATTTTTAATTCATTAATGTTAATGCAACATGCGTACACACATATATCTGTATACATACACACATACATAGATGCATGTTCATACATACATAGTCTTAAATATTCTTTATTTTAGAGATGTGTCATAGCTATATACTCCCAATATGTTCTACATTGTATTCTGATGTTTATTAAAGCAACAAAATATATAATTACTAGTTTTCCCCACCTGCATTTTTCTTGAAATAACGCACTGTACGTGTATCGAGAACTTTGTTACCAGCATTATATTTCATAATTTTTATTTGTTTCATTTCTTCATGAAGATGTGTTGTAAATAACTGGGTATCTCAATTTCTATCTGAAAGGGTGAAGTTATCGAACAGTGATCAATCTCATATTTTTATAAAGATTCAAATTTTCGTAAAGGGCAAACATGGACCCTAGAAACACCAGAAGTGGGATCAGGTGCCTAGGTGAAGGAGGCATCCCCTATTTACCGGTCACATAAGCCGTGAGCTACATCATAAACAGATATATTTTTTCATCAATTCTAATGCATTGATTTTACTCTGTTTATTTTCTAAAGACTTCAAAATAATATGCAACCTTCTTCTACCACAGTAAAGCTGGTCTTTCGGACACTATGTCATTTCTCGACTCAAAAATGAATAGCAGATTCGCCAGTGTTTAGGTTATACATGGTATACAAATTATTTACATGAATAGACGATACAGAAATAATGTTATTGACTTTACAAAACTCCTCCACATGAGAGTAACAGAGTGGATCTACAGCATGACGTTAGAAATCAATTATAATGTTGAATGATATTAGTGACTGGAAACAAATCTATAACAGAAAAATACCAGACCTTCGAGATAGTAAAATCAAAAATTGATAATATTGCACCCTTCCTCTTAGACACTGGGGGGTGTCACGTAACATATGTTCTGTAGTATCCTCATATGTATACAGATTACATTGCATTACTCAGCTTGAAAGGTTTTACCGTATATCTTTGTAAATGCTGAATCGATGGATGTAGAATTACATGAAAGCAGAAAAATGAAATGTTCTGTTCAATAAAGGAAAACAAATCTTACAGAGAAAAATAAAAAAGATATCTGAGTTTCCATACCTCATATTCCCTATTCCCTCATATTCCTTAACTCAACACTCTCGTTTCTGCTATTAAGAATATACGAAGTAATTGCTAGAATGAATTTATTTTTGGTGTCGTGGTTTCACATGTGGACAATAATCTATTTTCGTCTTTCAGTGAAACGGTCAGACTTCGCCCTCACATCTCATACTGTGTGAATGTAGACGTGCATAATATCTGCGTACCCGTGATCTGAAAAAAAAAACCCATATCATAATAGTACATCTACAACATGAAATTCCCATGTGTCCTCACAAAGCACCACATGTTCTCTAGTGCTGAAAAGTATAAACTATATGTATCTGGAATCTGAACTACATGTTTGAATCTCTAATTATACAAATGGAATACTTGAATCTTTTCTTTAAAAAAAGTTTGAATCTAATTTACAATTACGATGCGTAACAATTTGAATAATTTCGGCAAAGATTCGGCTCGGCTGAATGTTTGGACTAACGGCTTCACCGAATCTCAGAGCAGTCCTTAATAATTCATGTCTGGAATTTTTTTTTCAGCTTCGGCTGGTTTAGCAATTAATGTGCAGTTAGGTGACACTGATGTTCGCTTCAAATATTACACTATTTCTATATCACGACATCAATATAGGGAAATTGATATACATGCATAATATTAAGATTTGTTGTACAAATACACTTTAGAAGATTTCTAAACGCGCAATCGTATTTTAGATATTTGAATCATATTTCCCTGAAACCGAACGGTTCCTCACTAATACATGTACAAATTACAATTTTCTTTGCCCAAAGATACGTTGTGGTACTCTGGTTCAAACTTGTCAATCCGCATGGTTCTTGCAATGAAGAAGACTTGTTACAACGATGGAAAATGTTTACAGACAATAAATAGACGATAGACAAACTAACTACAAGCGGAAAAAGCTAATTTGAGTCTGCAACCGAGGTATAGTACATATAGAATTATGTGATACTACTAAAAACAACTCTCTCTCTCTCTCTCTCTCTCTCTCTCTCTCTCTCTCTCTCTCTCTCTCTCTTACCCTGACCCCACTGAGTAATTATTGACCCTTTATTATAGATAAAAAGCGGATGGTTTCCATTGTTTGCCCAGGTGCACACTCCATCAGTACTGTCTAACACCAAAAACCATCCAGCATTACTGGCACATCCACGGGAATCCCTGTTGACAGAGTGATGTCATTTTTACAAGTAAAGAATTTAATTTTAGATCACCTGCGATTCCCACACTCTGAGACTGATCATGGAAACTGCAAAATGTATTAATTCAAAATGGCGTTTAATGTTAAAATATTGTATTCACCCTTTTATAGAGAAGTAGGTTGTGTTGGATGTCTTGAGATCGGACCAACTACCATGGAGAAGTCTGGACTTGCTAAACCAGTTTAGTTTGTCGCTTCCACTTCCATCAAATTCTAAGAACGCAAATATGTTTCCCTGTCCACCGAATGTTACTCGAATCTGTAAATACAATATCCAAAACAATCATTTACAATTGAATATGCCAAGTACTTGTATTTATGTTTGATGTACATTGTTTTGCCGACACTTGAAATAAAATTCACGTTTTGCGAATACATCTAACGATGTTTGGAAATTTGAAAATTGAAGAACATTTTCCATTTTAATGTCTCCTCACGAAAGAAATGATAACGTTTTATCTTTCTATTTGAAATAATATCGTACTAGGTGCAAATGAAGCGCCTAGTAGTCAAGAAAACAAGACAATATATTTTTTTCAAAAAATATATATTTGAATTCCAGAAGAATGTGCAGTGTATCATTTTCATATTGGAATTTCCATATAGTCTAGCATTTCTCATCAGCAGTAGGACACATTACACATAACCTATTTATACGTTATTCAGCTACATGTAAATACATGTCTTACAATGTAGCAGAAATCAAGTTTCTTTGGTTTTTGTTTTTTGGGGGGTTGGGGTTGGGGTTGGGGGTCTTTTTCAGTACCGCAGAATTCAGTAATACTTTGTGAGTAAACAATATTCACGTTAGTTTGCGAGAGGCTTCTTTCGCGTTATCAAAATATTGATTAATAATTCATAAATGAATTAAGTGCTTTTATGGTAGCATAGCGATCTTTATTTTACGTTATTTCGAACAGACTGAACGACGACTGTAATAATTTTAGTCCTTAATCTAAAATGAGAAAGGTAAGCAAATATATAAACATACTTTCACAATATTGAGTGATTTCCATTTGTCAATTAGAGGACTTCGGAGATGTGTCACATTGTCCCTCCAGTTATCCAGATTGAATTTAAGAGGAAGACAACCTGAGTCTGTTGTACATACTGCCGGGGACATTGTATTCCTGGCATGAAGAACACTCTTTCCGTTACCACTCACTGCATGAAAAACTAATTTCCAATCTGAAAATGAATATCAGAATTGAAATGGTGTATATCAACTTGTAGTCTCTAAATGACGAATTCTTAGCTTGCCATAGCTTCTTTCGTTAAAATCACAGTAATACACTTCTGGCAACACCAGGAATGTAACTGCAAACTTTATTTGAGTGAAGAGCTGATGAACAATTGACCACCACATGATGAAAGTCAATAAAATGTTAGAATTTGTCTATATTTTGTTTTGGTGACTACTCCTCAGTTTCGTCAAGCTCCTCGAATTCAAAACGGAAACTCGGCGTCATGTTAGGCGAGATGGTACACTAACGCATTTTCATTGAACACTATGGATGAGTATCATCAGTGGTTAGTCTAACTCAATATCCCGCCTTTCCGTTTTTCCATCTCATCATGGGTCTATAATAAAGAGTGAAAACGAGCAATGCTTGGAGGAGGGGTTGTGAAAAAACCAACATTTTGTGGCACTACACCCACAACTGGTGACGTCTTTACATGTTTAAAAATATAAACAACGTACAGACAAAACATTTTCAAAGTGGCCATACATGTTAGATAATTGACATTAAATGACTGAGTGTGTGAGTACATTGTAAGTGGATAGATGGGTGTGGTCGAGGCATCATCATATAGTTTACATTTAAATTTCAAAGACCCTCAGCAGTAAAGTTTACAGTAATCCAAAATCGATCGATCCTTGCACTACCAATCGATTTTCAATCGACATATTTGTCGGAATAAGACGTGTGGAACTTTTTCGTTGTTCTACCATAATTCCAATTTCTTTCTTCACTTTCGTAATCTTCATAGATTGTGAACTCTGGGGGGTTTTTTTTGTCGATCTAGTTATCCAATACAACCTATCATTGGGTCAAATGTTGTTTGACGTGTTTCATATACCGATTGTTAGGCCATCCTTGGCACACTTATTTTGACTACGGATAACTCCGTTTACCTGATCAAGATATGGGGTTCACGGCGGGTGTGACCGTTCGACAGGAAATACTTACTCACCTAGGCACTTGCTCACACCTCTGGTTTATCCAGGTGGCGTGTTTGCCGAGTTCTCTATTTTGTGTTAGTATTGATTATAGGAGTTATGAAATTGATCACTGTCAGTTATCTACACCTTTCCTTTAATAAATCTTAAGAAAAACAGGATAAGATATAAATATAATTTTTATAGAATTACTCAACTTTCTGAAGCTGTGTATAGCACAACAAACCGTCACTTACTATCTCCGTGTCCATACACTACGCTCGTCGAGAAAACCATCAAACCGAGAAACCGTAAAACGCCAGATGAGGAGGACATGGTGAACTAAATAAAATAATGGAATTTACCGAGATCATTTTAAAAATCATTTCCGGACGGTATCGAATATATCAATCAACAATTGAAGTTGCCAAATTCCAGATAAAAGATACGGTGCTGTCATCAACTTTGATTATAGGACACATTTGTTATCCTGTGTACATATACGGGGACAGATCTGAACTGCTCAACGTTGAGTAATGATCTACTCTTTGTAATTATAAGAATATTTTTCGTTTTCACAAATTTGTTTCGAAAGAAATAAAAGAAAAACTCTCACCTTGTTTTAACTATGTATCCACTGTACAATTTCCTAAACCACAAAAGCTTTAACTTATATAGAAATACAAAAAGATAACTCCACCCTCTAAGAATTTCCGTCCTTTGCTTGATCTTATCGCCTTACATTGTTCCTCCCAAATATTCTACGCATTTTATCTATCAAAGGCAAGTATCGCTATATCCTTATAGATTTATTCCGTTCGATAAATCGAGTAGAGGACATTAAGAAAACAAATTAAAACTTCATCAATAAATTATCATACATATCATAAACACGGACGATCGGCCATTGTAAATGAAATTATCTTCAGTATCCTGGTGCCCATGTACATGTAGAGTGCCTAAATTCTTGTGAAAAAACACTCAAACACACACACAGCATATAATCACTCACACACTAACGGTTGCGTTGCTATATCACCTCTCACAATGAATTGTGTGGTATTCACCCACCTATGTAACCCAAAAAGTCAAAAGTAGATTACCTCTAATTGTTGTTTTATTCATTTCTTTTAGCATATTTGGTATTGTAGTTCCCGTACCCTACTAGAGTGAATTGGCATATCATTTTGTTTTCTTCGTTTCCGTTTCACTGTTTCTATACAGTTTCCAGTCACGTGAACTAATGTCGTTTTGCACCAGAACATATTATAAAACTCGGATCTTTGTTTTATAAGCAAACATTGTCAGCCTTAAAAAGAAATTCAACCCTCGTGGTTCATCTCACAATTTAGAAATTCTCAAAACATTAGTGTCATGCAAATTGGAATTACTTCTGTTTTAGTACAGGTAGCTAATAACAGCATCATGTACTGCTAATCAAAACTTTCATCTAAAAATATTATTGATTTCCTAGTCTGACTAAATTCTACGTATGGTATGTTTAAATGTGTTAATATCAAATTGGGGGGGGGGGGGGCTTACCGATAGTGTGTTTCATTTTTTCCTGAAGGGATAATACATTTAAATTTGCAGAGACAATGAAATATAATAGTAACTCAAAGAAGAAAAATGTTGCAAAAATTTCAGTCGAGCCTAAAAGATAAAAGTTTGATATATGTACCGGTAACTACCAAAGATTATTAATCTAATTTATGAACACCATTTTACATTTGTATGGATTCGTGCACTTTTAAACACAAAGCTTACATGTGCTTATCCGATATTATCTAATTGAAAAAGAATAAGCAGCCATATAACATTTTGAAGTGAAATTTGGAATTCATTTTCGTTTAAATCGCATGTGTATAGAATACTGTGTTGCTCCAATTTTTCAAACCTTGGAAATTAAAGTATCTAGAGTTGCTGTTGTTTTCAGTTGTATGTATCTTTGTAACATAATGCATATACTGGTTCATATGATATCTGTATAATACTGTGGTCTGTATATATGTTTTGGAACTAATTAGGTTATGCTGTATAAATAAAGGTAATATCAACATTATTATCTTTATTACTATCATTATCATAATTATCAAGTCCCGTGGGGATCCGGTTTAGACTAGGTCTTCAGTACACCTTGATTGTTTTAAGAGGCGACTAAATGAGGCAGTCTTTTGATAAACACAGAAAAGGTGCGTTTTAGTTTTCTCGCCTTTTGGGATTTAGAAAAAGTAATATTTAGTGAAATATCTCTTAACTTTTCCTTAACTATTCTGGAATATAAGAAATGAGTATCATATACATACATGTTCACGTTTGGGTGTGTGTGTGTGTTTTTTGTATCTGCTGTCACAGTCCCTTAACTTTTTTGTTATGTATCCAATGCTACATCTCAATACATGTAATTATTCAAGAATTTCATGAAACTAAGGATGCACTGCATGGTCCCGTATCCCGAGACCATTGTCCTTTGAAATTTAATTGGAAAGATAATATTCAAATGTATAACAACACATATGGTGCTGTATTTGTTATTTTGTTTGTCTTTTGAACTTTAATAACATCAATAACTCAATTACGTGATAAAAAGTGTTATAAAGCTGTCAATATTGGGTTTTTTCCTCGTTCAGAGGTTCTAATTTATGATGTTTTCACAATGAATGTGCCTTCTATCCTCAATATTCATATTAAACAAAATATCGTATATTTCATCTTCCCTCTAAGAACACTGTACCCTTTTCTACACAAATCTTATTAAAAAAGATTTGCGAATCTTGTTATTAAGGTGAAGATAACGAACAGTGATTAATGTTTTCAAGTATCTTTATCTAGGAATATGAAATGTACAAGGAGTGAATCTGGAGAAAAATATGTATGTAAAATTAAATATGTTAAAGACAAACTGGGGGAAGAAATCAGCTATATACGTTAATGTACAACAGATCACGTAATACTATAGGTAAAAGAACGTTATGAAGAGGGCAGTGGGTGTATTGTAAAGAAATATATACCTAATGTGTCTGATATATGGAATACTGTTAACAGGTACCAGACATAATGTGTCTGACATTTGGAATACTGTTAACAGGTACCAGACATAGTTGTGTCTGACATATGGAATACTATTAACAGGTAGCAGACATACTGTGTCTGACATATGAAATACTGTTAACAGGTACCAGACATAATGTGTCTGATATATGGGATACTGTTAGCAGGTACATCTCTTTCAAAATTCAAGGCAAACACAATGTTGTGGTGCTCCTTTTTTTCAGGACCAATGTCGTAAAACCAAATATATGTATTTACTTATTGGAAACACAACCTTTAGAATATACAAAGATACAATTGAATGCATTTATTATATAGATTAGAATCTTTAAGTAAACCGTCATACGATATGTAAACAATTGTTTAAAAAATCAATTTCATTTTATCCAACGTTATTAAACTATCTAAATGTTACATTGAACACAAATCAAATGTTTTTAAAATCTTACGGAGGTAAAGGAACATAACTATTGTGAGGAGACCAGTCCTATCTATCCTATGGGGATACGGTTTAGAATAGGTTCAGTACCCCTTGCTTGGGGCGGTCCTTCGAATGAGATTGCTAAAGCAAAGACAGCGAGTCACAGCAGGTGTGACACGATAAAGATCCCTCGCTACTCAAAGGTTGCACATAAGTTCCAAGATAAGACCTAAATTTTGAAGCCCTTAACCTGCAACGGTGACGTCTCCATATGAGTGAAAAATTCTCAAGAGAGACGTTAAACAGCATACAACCAAACACCTAGTCCTTCCTTAGTATAGGGACGTGAGGGGACTCTTTCGCTTTGATGATACATCTCTCTTAAACAACCGTATTATATTCAGTGATATATCTTTGACTATTAGAGATAGCATTTTCATAACTTACACACAATGTACCAATTTACATTGTAAAGGAATAGCTAACAGTGTACTAATTATTTCGTTATTCCCCGATGGGAGTGTTCATCAAGAATAAAGAAATTAAATCATTAGAGGTAAATATTTAAACACATATTATACCACGAATAAGCAATAAAAATGGAAGAAAATGTTTTGAGAAATAGCAATAGCTGACATACATGTACAAACCTACGCTTTAGGAGTATTTAACCAGACGTAATTTCCTTAAGGTTACGAATAATAGAAATCGGTAGCCGTTTGTTGACAGCAAATTTTAAAGACTGATGTCTAGTACCTGCACCCCACATAACCCGCTTAACCTACTTACGTTTTTACCACCCTTGGGCTACATGTATAAGGTCAAGTAAAATCTTCTTATCACTTCTTTTTTACTTCCATCGGTAAAACACATTTCTGCTTTTTCTCCTGAGCTACAGATTTAAAATCAACCAATCTTGCTATAAAATATTCCTGGTTGACGGAGTTTTCAAAACTGTTCAATTGAAGGGTAACATACTCTCCAAAAAGGGGGGAAATTAAGAAATAGTACAAATATATTAGCTTCATAATAAGAAACTTCTTCACAATAGATTATCCATCATGGAAAAGAATGCATTTATGTATCTATTACAAACGAAAAAGACAATTTGGGCATCCTCTTTAAGAGCATATTCACAATTTGGACTAAGAATGGTATTGCATCTATATATAAGTCATAATTCAAAATACAGGTATACCTAAATTTCTTATAAAAATATATTTGGAAACCACTTTCCTGCAACAAAGTAATAAAATCCCGAAAAGCCATGACACTGTATCTAGAATGTACTCATCGTAAGGTTTTGGTTTTTTCATGGGTATAAAGATGGTTAAAAATTCTTTTGAAATAAAAAGCAGGTTCACGCTAACCTAAGTGTGTATCATATCCTCTAGTGATCAGGCTATCTACCAGTGGCTCACGACATTCGATGGTTAGCAGGAAATGTTGACTCCTCTCCTCTACAATATGTTCTAAAAGAATTTGAAAATATCACCCAAACACGAGTGTAATAGGCTGAATTTTATTTAGCATTAAAGTGGCAGAGACGCGATTTGAGCTTTAAAAAATCAACATTTATATTTGTCCATTTACATTTATTACAATGCTTAACTGAAGTATTTCTAATAGTCAAACAAACTTTGAGTATCATTTGTTGAGTTACAAGTAAGATAGAGCACTTACAACCATTTGTTATGTAAACAAAGTTCGTGTCATGTTTTTGTTTACATATAGATTGCTTTATGTTATAGAAAATATATTTTGAAATAAAAATTATCTTTTTAAGAATTATTCAATTACGAGATGATTTTATGAGAGTCGTGTTTGTGATGACGAAAGGTATTTCACAACATGTGTTCGAAAACGTCGTATACATTATGTAAATGTATATGTCACAGCTTGTAAGACAATTGTCTTAAAGTGTTCAAATTTAATTAAATCTTTTTAAAGATAATATCCATAATAAACATTATAATTTCTGTCACACAATGTTAATATTTTATCTCTTTGAACTGTTCTTTGTATGTACCTTTCTTATCACTGATGTTTTCAATCTTCAATAGCAGTTCAATATTTGTTGTAAATGTGATTTTCTTTTCGATGCCAATTTAAAGTTGCAAGCATTTTCATAAACGATGTCAATACGGAAAAAACGAGGAATTCTAAAATTCACCTCCACATTTTTATCACTTGAATACCTATAACATGTATACGTACGTTTTAATCACAAGTAGTTTGTATCTTAAATAAACACACTCATTAAATTTTTAGAATTTATTCCATATTATCGGACACTAAAATATGTGTGAAAGTTCACTCTTCATTCTTCATGATGAAAGTGGATTTGCCGATTCCTCGTGGAAATCTTTCAAAACAACTCTCCATGAGCAGTACCTGTTTTGGTCACTATTAAGTTTGACCAGAACAACGTGGTTGAGAAGGGTGTCTTGGGTTTTATTTGTTTTTGTCTGTTTACTGTTGATTCTGATGTTGATAAGACAGGCAGCATTCAGTCATTGTAATGATTCATAACTCTTCCGCATTGGTCTCGTTTCTTTGTATGAAATAAATATGAAAAACAAGAACTTGATACATTGTCAGAATGGGTTAAAAGCATAAGAGGGATATTAAAATCCCGCATTAGACACATGAAAACAAAAGTACGTACCATCTATCCTTCTGTGTTTAGTAAACCAGAAGTGATAAAAGAATTAGATAGGTTACATGAGGAATATGTTTTGGTTCCAGCTGACAAAGCTAGTAACAACATTGTCTTTGTTTGTAAGGCTCATTATTACAACTGTATTTTAAACGAACTTGGCATTAATTCCACTTTTGGTAATCATACTTATACTCCAACTGCCCTTTCAAAAGACGAAATTCTTCAAAACCATGCTTCAGTTTTAGACACATTTAATATTCCAGTCAATGGGTCGAATGAATATGAGTTACCGTACCTATACTGGATTCCTAAACTACATAAAAACCCTTACAAACAAAGATACATTGTTGGATCCAGTAAGTGCTCTACCAAGCCCCTATCTTTGCTCCTCACGAAAATGTTAACAGCTGTGAAGGAGAAACTTCAAACTTACTGTGCAACTACATATGCCAGAAGTGGTGTTAATCAAATGTGGATTCTAAAAAATTCTAAAGAACTTTTAGTAAACTTGAAATCACAGAATTTTTCCCAAATCAATAGCATTAAAACCTATGACTTTTCAACACTATATACGACCATTTGTCACGATAAATTAAAGACTAAACTTTTTGACATCATAGACAGTTGCTTCTTCAACAAAAACGGAAAACGGAAATATTCATATCTAGTGATCAGTCATTCAAAAACTTACTTTGTTAAACACCACTCTGATTCCACGCACAAGTACTCTGAAGTTGAAATAAAAAATATGCTAGAGTTCCTCATTGACAATATCTTCGTGGTCTTTGGTGATCAGGTCTTCCAACAGTTTGTTGGAATTCCCATGGGCACGAATTGTGCTCCTTTGTTAGCTGACCTGTTTTTATATTCATATCAAGCAGAATTTATTCAAAAACTTCGACGTGAGAAGAAAAAATCTCTCGCTGTGACCTTCAATTCGACTTTTAGATATATCGATGACGTTTTGTCTATTAACAATGATAGCTTTCATTCATATGTCGATTTGATATATCCCTGTGAGCTGGAAATAAAGGACAACACAGAGTTGTCCACTTCTGCTTCATACTTAGATATTTTATTGAAAGTAGACATTAACGGCAAACTAACAACTCAACTGTACGACAAACGGGATGATTTCAGCTTCTCCATCGTCAACTTCCCACATTTATGTAGCAATATTCCATTATCACCTGCATATGGTGTTTATATATCTCAACTGATTCGATATGCAAGAGCTTGTTCTGGGTGTAGTCAGTTTTTAAAGCGAGGTAAGCTACTGACAAACAAGTTGATGGTACAGGGATTTCAACAGTCTCGATTGAAGTCAGCATTTTGCAAATTCTATGGTCGTTATAACGATCTAGTTCGTCAATACAACCTCGCATTGGGTCAAATGCTGTCTGACGTGTTTCATACCGATTGTTAAGCCGTTCTTGGCACACTGATTTGACTGTGGATAACTCCGTTTACCTGATCAGGATATGGGGCTCACGGCGGGTGTGACCGGTCAACAGGGGGATGCTTACTCCTCCTAGGCACCTGATCCCACCTCTGGTGTGTCCAGGGGTCCGTGTTTGCCCAACTATCTATTTTGTATTGCTTGTAGGAGTTATGAGATTGATCACTGTTCGTTATCTTCGCCTTGCATTCATATCTAACTGATAAAGCTTTAACAACATTGTCTTTCTTTTTAAGCCTAATAGTACGACTGTATTTTAAACTAACATTAATTCCACATTTGGTAATCGTACTTATATTCCAACTGCCTTATCAAAATATGAAATTCTTCAAAATCATACTCACTTTAGACACATTTGATATCCTAGTCAATGGGTTAAACAGTCTGTTGGAATTTCCATGGGCACGAATTGTGCTCCTTTGTTAGTTGACATGTTTCTATATTCTTATGAAGCAGAATTTATTCAGAAACTTCTACGCGAGAAGAAAAAAATCTCTCGCTGTGGCCTTCAATTCGACATTTAGATATATCGATTACGTTTTGTCTATTAACAATAATAACGTTCATTCATATGTCGATTTGATATATCCCTGTGAGCTCGAAATAAAAGACACCACAGAGTCGTCCACTTCTGCTTCATACTTAGATATTTTATTGAAAGTAGACATTAGCGGCAAACTGACAACTCAACTGTATGACAGACGGAATGATTTCATGTACTCCATCGTCAACTTTCCATATTTATGTAGTAATATTTCATTATCACCTGCATATGGTGTTTATATCTCTCAACTGATTCGATACGCAAGAGCTTGTTCTGCATATCGTCAGTTTTTAAAGCGAGGTAATCTACTAACAAACAAGTTGATGTTACAGGGGTTTCAACAGTCTCGATTAAAACCCGCAGTTCGCAAATTCTATGGTCGATATGACGATCTAGGTCGTCTATACAACCTATCATTGGGTCAAATGCTGTCTGACTTGTTTTATACCGATTGTTAAGCTGTTCTTGTCACACTAATTTTTACTGCGGATAACTCGGTTTACCTGATCAGCATATAGGACGTTGGGTGTGATCGGTTGACAGGGGATGCTTACTCCTCCTAGGCACCTGTTCCCACCTCTGGTGTGTCCAGGGGTCCGTGTTTCCCCAACTATCTATTTTGTATTGCTTGTAGGAGTTATGAGATTGATCACTGTTCGTTATCTTCACCTTTCATGAATATGAATCACCTTATCTATATTGGATCCTAAACTTCACAAAAACCCTTACAAAGAAAGATACGTCGCTGGGTCGAGTGAATGTTCTACCAAGTCCTATCGTTGCTCCTCAAGAAAATATTAACAACTTTAACAGAGAAACGTCAAACGCACTGTGCAACAACATATGCTAGAAGTGGTGTAAATCAAATGTGGATTCTAAAACAATCTAAAGAACTTTTAGCAAATTTGGAAACAGCATCAAAACGTTTGAGATTTCTACACTTTACACGACCATTCCTCGTGATTACTTAAAGACTAGACTCTTGACACCATAGATAGTTGCTTCTCTAACGAAAATGGACAAAACTTCATTTATTTGTATCTAATGATCAGTCATCCAAAGATTTACTTTGTTAAACACATGCTGGAGATCCTCATTGACAATATTTCCGTAGTCTTTCCAATTGGTGATCAGGTTTCCTAACAATCTGTTGGAATACCCATGGTCACGAATTGTGTTCCTTTGTTAGCTGACCTGTTTTTATATTCTTATGAAGCAGAGTTTATTCAAAAGCTGCGCTATGAGAAGACACAGTATTTTGCTGTGGCCTACAACTTGACATTTAGATATATCGACGGCGTTTTTTTTCTATTGACAATAATCATTCTCACTCATATGTCGATTTGATATATTTATGTGCATTTGATATAAAATATACCACAGAGTCCTCCACATCTGGTATATTCAGAGGTCGTGTTTGCCCATTTTTATTTTGTATTACTAGGGAGCTATGAGATCGATCACCGTTCCCTATGGAAGGTGAAGATAACGAACAGTGATCAATCTCATAACTCCCACAAGCAATACAAAATAAATAGTTGGGAAAGCACGGACCCCTGGACACACCAGAGGTGGAAACAGGTGCCTAGGGGGAATAAGCTCACAAATGTACCTTAATAGAAAATAGGAAAGTAGCACCCTAACCCAAGATTTACATATTCGTCTAACTGGCGATAATGACGATAAAACACCAATAGTATATCGGCATTACTGTTAGAATCATACCACTTTCATGATCAGTAAAAAATAATTCTTAAACATTTAAACAAGTAACCATTTAGCCCAAGTTTTACATTTTGCACTGATGCTATACAATTTTCTGTCAAAATTTTCTTAACATACGATTATATCAGTAGCTGCAGGGTAAATTAATTTATGACCTTGCATACGGTGTATAAAAAGTATCTTAAAGTATTTGGTGTAGTGTGCTACTTTTACAGCTTTATTTCAGTGTGTGACAGAGGAAAGACGGATCGACATGTTAAATGGAAGGTTTTCTCCGTTAAACATTATTGTCAATGAATGAAATCAACATAATTTCATAATATCAATAAATTCTCAGCGTTTCACATATATATATCCCATATATTCCATGTCATACATTTCAAATACTCCACATTTTGTCGGTATTTGCATGGCACACATTAAAAAATTCCTTGCATGTGTCAGCGTCACTCGATTTATAGTTCTGACGTCATCAGTTTACTTTCACATTGATCAGACAGAAATTACACGACAGCAGTATAACATTTCGAATTTATGTGGATCTTAGTACCTGCATGAACGAACTTCTTTCCACGTTGTGCAACTTTAATTCCAAATTCATGTATCATACACACATGTTAAAGCTTTGATGGAACGTATATGTCTCATTTTAACTTGGAATTTGAAACAAAATCGTCGTCAATGCTTTGGTTTATCTGCAGATCCGAGTGGTGCTTGGTGGACAAGGGAAAACATTAGCATTCTTGGAATTTGATGGGAGTGGAAGTGACAACCTAAACTGGTTTAGCAAGTCCAGACTTCTCCATAGTAGTTGGTCCGATCTCAAGACCGCCAACACTAACTACTTCTCTATTGAAGGGTACTTGATACTATGATACTATATTTTGCAAAATTGAAGTTTGTTGCATTTTATCAAATGATAAATGGGTGTGTTCATTATTACTCACATGCTGTAAGTTGCAAACATGTTTTAATAACTTTGTTATT
Organism: Ostrea edulis; assembly: GCF_947568905.1. Taxonomy (NCBI): domain Eukaryota; kingdom Metazoa; phylum Mollusca; class Bivalvia; order Ostreida; family Ostreidae; genus Ostrea; species Ostrea edulis. Next base: position 68,834,383 of record NC_079166.1, on the reverse strand, counting down.
TCTCGTTTCAGACACGACTCAGACGCCCCATACCATCTCAGAAGACACTTTTATGTCAATCAACTGTATGCCGGATGCCCTAATGATACTGGATGGTTTGTAGTTTTAGACAAGACTGATGAAGTATGTCCATGGGCAAGAAAAGGAAACTTCCCCGTGTTTTTGATCAGCACGGGCTCACAAGTTGCTAACTGGAACAATAGTAAGTCATAATTGAACTAGGATTTCATGCGATTTTGTTGCTATTGAATATGTTGCATTATTTTGTTCCCATATAAGAATCCTACTTTGGTGATCAATCGAATTCATGTTCCTAATCAGTTACAAGATCAATGAAAATTGATGTTCAGAAAAAAAAAAAAAACACGATGAAACCATATAATCGAATACAACTTAACATTTATATATGCAGAACATTATGCGGACTAAAATTAGATATATTGATTATTTGGTATGTCCGTCATTGTTCGTTATCTTCATCTTTCATGTAGCATTCATGAGATTAATAATTGTTTGTTATATTTTTATATATGGTATAAACATGCCTTTCAAATCTGTTTTAACTTTACTAACACGTCTTAATATACATTTTTGCACATACTGTAACAATGGCTCTTAATTGATTTTCTTTCTTTTTCAGACCCAGGAATCGCCGATGTGATGAACGTATACATCCAAACACTGTAATGTACATGGAAGATACCTCCATGTTGCAATAAATGTGCGTCATAAAAAATATTTCAAACAGAAGGTGTTTTATTATCCATAGCGCTAGCTATTGACTTCCGACATCTACCGGTATTCTTTATACCTCAATTGCTTTCTTAATCACTATATGTGAGTATCAACATGTTCGTTTCTTTAACCAGTATCACCGACTGGGGCAAAGGTAGACGTCATTGTATAGTGGATTAAATTCCCTGCACATCACAAGTTACGCCAACAGGTTAAAGGCTTCCATAGCGAAATGTACTATAATTCTTGTGTGAAATTACACCTCAATATTCATAAGTATAATAATGATTTCACACCGAAACAATGTTACACATATGCTGACTGCAACCGAGCTAACATAACTTCCCCGACATGGCAATTTCCAGTATCGTCAGCCTATGATCACGAAACACTTAATTTTTAAAAAACACAATGAGGATATATTTAAAAGCAAACGTTCAGGTATATGCGGACTACCAGGTGAACTTTTAATGATATACTAGACCCAGCAGCTAAGTACTTCGTTACTAGCTTGAAATTACGGATGTATATTTAATTGCTGTTATAAAATTTAGAAATTCATTTCAAATTTAAGGATTATCTCCCTCACGCATAGCTCTTATCCTTAAACAAATTTGACTCCACTTTTTTGGCCCACTGTTTTTACCTATAATACCTCTAAAACTTCATTGTTATTTCGGATTTCAAATATTTCGGTTGAGCATCACTGAAGAGATATTATTTATCGAAATGCGCATCTGGTGCATCAAAATTGGTACCGTTTAAGTTTTACATACTCCTCGTTGGCAACTCATCCCAATTCTGGTATGTCCAGAAGTCCGTGTTTGTCCAACTCTTAATTTTAAATTCCTTATAGGTGTCACGAATGACCGGCATTCCGATGATCAGCAAATACAAAAATTATCTCTCTCTCTCTCTCTCTCTCTCTCTCTCTCTCTCTCTCTCTCTCTCCCAGAAAATGAACATATTTGCATCTCTGCATGAAACTTTAAATATATATATATATATATATATATATATATATATATATATATATATAGTTGCTGCATTATGATATTGTACAGAATGTGCTTAAAAAATACAAATTAAAATCATTTATGTTTTATACTGTTTAGGGACCTTTTCCCTTTGGTTTTATGATATCCGTGTGACCATCAATGACAATGGACCTTTTGTCTACCTATGCTTTTTGCATTCCTTTAAGATGTTGCAAGCCCCATGACGAGTATAAACACATTTCTGTACACTATTTGTAATAATTGTAATATTTACGAGATTCTGACTTTGAATTCTATTTGCGATTAATATACCAAATGCTTGTAGACTGTTCTGAGATGGGACGAATCGTTCTGTAAGCTTAAAAAGTTGTGGTATATTGATTTTTTTGTTATGTCAAAAGGGTTATTCTTCACATTTTACTTTTACAACACGCCGCGTATTTCTCAATTCATATATTCTTCCTCATTGGCTTCATATCTAAATATTTTACTTGAAATACAAAATGATGCAATAAGTATTCGGATAAGATGGTGCTGTGTTTACACTCGCAGCATGCATTAGAGAAGTTTTGCTGTACTTGAAGATCTATTATATAGAAGTCGATCTACTTCCGTTTTTTAAAAAGTGTCTTCATGCGTCATATGAAATCCTGTGACTTTCTTGTCGTATGCTTCGTTTACAATATTTGAAATGGGCCAAAAAAGAAAAGAACTCGGTATTGGGGTGCAAGAAATAGTACGGAAATTACTAGAGGAAGGGAAACCAGCAGACATGTGTCAGACTTGTTGGGTATTCCAAAGTCTGCGATTGGGGATATAAAGAAAAGATTTAAGAAACGAGGTTATGTAGAAAATATGAAATGAAGCATTAGACCTTCTTCAGTAACGAAGCGTGATTAGAAAAGTTGGTATAAAGTAACACGAGGGACAACTTAGCATATATTACTCACAAATGCAATGAAAATAGAAAAGTGCCTATTTGCAAACTTACCGTGCAGTTTAATTGACATGGACATCATTATACTAGGCGTGTAGCAAAAACTGAACTCGTTTTTCAGGAAACTTACCAAACTTTTACTCTGGTGCAGCGAAAAAAAGACATCGGACTGTAAGTGGACTGTAAGTGGTCGGAATAAAGTTATATTATCAATTGAATCTGGATTCATGACAGGGTATGATTCATGAGTGTACTTTTGGCTTAAACAGAGGAAGAATGGAGGCCTAATTTGGTATCATGGCGTGGGAGAAGGGCCTGCTATGAAAGGTGAAGATAACGAACAGTGATCAATATCATAAATCCCTTAAGGAATACAAAATACTTGCAGTGAGTCGGGCAAACACTGACCCCTGGATACACCAATGGTGGGATCAGGTGTCTAGGAGGAGTAAACATACATTGTCGACCGGTCACACGTGCGGTGAATCAGGTAAGCGGAGTAATACGTAGCAAAGATCAGTGTGCCAAGAACGATCTAACAATCGATATGAAACACGTCAGACAACATTTGACCCCAAAGAAAGGTTATATTGGCAAACCAGACCATCATAACGACCATAGATTTGCAAAATACTGATTTTAAAGTGATGATATGGGGATGCATCATTTGACATAGTGTTGGAATCGTCAGGGCTTTTGAAGGCAATTTAAATGCAGAAAAGTTTCAAAAGATTCTTGGTCTGAGCCTGTGGTTCGTCCTGGTTTGCCATTGCCCCGAAGGAAACTACATTCGTCAAGATGACAATTCACCAGTGCCTAACCAATTCAACCTTTTTTACACAGGAACGTGGTTAGTACGAAGAGCTGGCCAACACAAAGTCCTGATATAAATATAATTCAAAAACATGTTACATATCAAACAGAACCTACATACACCAGTTAGCAGAATAAAGTGTCGAGATGACTCTCTTACCTTGCTAATATAGAAATGTCGTTATCTTGTTTCATCACTCTGTACATGTTAACGCCAACTCGACTTCATGACAAACTAGATGACTTCAGTTTCGTTATCGTGATATTTCTATATTCGTGTGGCAATATTCCATTACCACCAGCAGAAGGTGTCAAGGTATTTAATTTGATACACTACAGCATGTATGATCATTTTTTTTATCCTGTGGCAGATTATTAGAAATACGTTTATGTTACAGCGGGCTTTAACAGGCTTGGTTCAAATTAGCCTTTCACAAATTCTATGATCGTTCTTATCATTTTAAATATAATGCCACTAGGTCCAATGCTGTCTAACGTCTGTCATACCAATTGTTAGGTCATTATTTACACATTTATTTTGACTACGGATTATGTCGTTTACCTGATTAAGATATAGGGCTTTCGGCGGTTGTGACCGGTCATCGGGAGGTGCTTACTCCTCCTTTGAACATGACACCACTTCTTGTGTTCCCAGTTGGGGTCCGTGCTTGCTTTTCTCTCTATGTTGTATTTTTAAAAGGACTTATGAGATTAATCATTATTTGCCATTTTTTCTTTTTCATATTGGTATATCAAAGACTTCTTACTTGATTTCAAAATTAATCAATCTACCCGTGTAACCTAGTCCTTTTAGGGATATTCTGAGTTCCTGTAGTCTTTTTGTCAATTATACGATTTGAATCAGTTACTATAATACAGACCGTTCATGCGTTCATCTGTACTATTTTATCGTGAAATTAATAGAACAATGAAGGGCGTTTAAAAAGCTATGGGATCTCTGTAAATCGTTCTACGTTTGTTAAAAATATGATACAGTCATTAAAACAAAACTTTCAGTCCCTTGATGTATTGCACAAAGTTTTCATCAAAAGTTTCGGCTAATTTTGTCGAATAGTTTGTGTTCTAACATATAATCAAGTTGCCGTCTATGGTGGTGATCTTGCCGTCGATGCCGTCCGTTTTATTTGGAGTTAGCAATCATTGATCAAATGAAAATGTTCATTTTCAAGTACTAATTTCAGTCTGAAAACAATTACCTATTTTGAAGATTTTTGACATTATTGATATATTTAATTTGAGGTGGGGTGAATCTATCGGGTGATTAAATCGTTTCATTGGTTAATTATTTTCCGCCCTTTTTAGGACGGACACCTATGGCCTGTGATTTGACGTTGCTTATTACAACTATCAATATTTTGATTACGATTATCAACAGTTTGGAATTTCTGGAATAGAGTGTGAACTTGTATAATAAGATATCAAATTGATACGTCCCATGCTGACTAGTTTTCGGACCCCATACAAGTATATACAAACGAAAGTCAGAGTCAGTTTCAGTAGACTTTCAGAAACTCGGGACCAATTCATTTTTATTTTGAAATGAATACAATCATACTCAACTTTTACAACACGGAAAAGGGTAAACACGGATATCAAGCACTATTTCACGTCATACGCTGACGTCACACGGACTGCAAATATCCAATGAATCGATCTAGTGGAATATGCCCTCTGAATTTGTCAGTGATTCTTTGATGAGGTATAATGAAATCAAATATGCACCATTGTTGTTGCTGTCCTCATCGTCCTGTTTGATCGTTATTTCAAGAAAAGTATACCGGTCTGTGCACTTTGTCGATTGTTTCATTTAAAATATTTGAATCATTATCCATGATATAAACTGAGAGGATTTGAGCAGCAGTAACGATATTGTATAGGGAATTATTTTTATACTCACACTAATATTTGTTTCCACCGAAGTCATTTTATTAACTTACTTTTTTTACCTCTGTAGTACACTATACAAGAAGTTATGTCATAATGTGACATCTTAGTCATAATTACGCAGTACATGTCGATCGGAATTCCTTGAATGTATATGGCATGTCAAACGTTGCAATATTTGATCTTTTCCATTTGTATTGTATAATTTTCCATTTGTATTCTATATGTTCCATTTGCATTGTATAATTTTTCATTTGCATTGTATAATTTCCATTTGTATTGTATAATTTTCCATTTGTATTGTATAATTTTCCATTTGTATTCTATATTTTTTCATTTGTATTGTATAATTTTCCATTTGTATTCTATATTTTCCATTTGCATTGCATAATTTTTCATTTATATTGTATCCAGGAAATGTTTATTTTGATTTGTTACGAAGGATTTCATTAGTTAACGTCACTGATATACCACAAATGTAGACGTGCTTAGCACACAGGGCCGTAGCAATGACGGTTCTTTATCGTGCCATTGCCTGTGCAGCGATACGGAATATCTGTTTTTAAGGTCATTACGGAAAGACCCGTGATTCTCACTTTTAAATGCCGAGTGTTTGGCAAAGGAGCAATCACTGTCTTGGTTTGATGCGGCAATGATAGTAACGGTTCTCGAACTCACGACCTCCAGGCCACAAACCAAGCGATATATCACTGAGCTACCGCGACCAGGTCCATGCAAAACTAGTTATTTTTAAAAATACGTAGCTAGCTCTAGTAATGGCGAACCCCCCCCCCCCCCATCATTAAAAAAAATAGAACTGTCCAGAAAAGCATGCACATTTTTATTTAGTCAGAATTGAGTAGATTTGGGGGACTTAATTCGGCCCTTGGGTCCCCACCAATTCTTCACATCGAGTTTGATTTTTAAGTTATCGTTTATTGAATTTGGTACTACGCAAGATGTTGAAGAGGTAAAGTTCAGGAGCCACGTTTCGCAGGAATGTACCGTATGTGCGCTAAGTGTAATGGTGTAACACCCACCCACCCCACCCCCCATTAATTTATCGCTTTTATGCGTCTAATGAGATCAGCATATTCAAACTAGTCTCCTATTTAACCACTAGCTGATCTAGATAATTCTGAACGCAGTAAACTGCTGGATGTCTGGGGAATGCCTTAAGATCCCTAGTGTGGTCCAGTGCAAAGCCTTGGTGGAGGGAGGGGGGTGCAGGGGGAGGGCGAAGTCAGTGGCTGATTTAAGGGGGTCGCCCCCCCCTAAAATTTTCAAATTTAAGGTAAATCTTGGTATCTTGTTTAGAAAAATGTATTAAACGATAAAAGAAGCAATAATTTCTCCCATTCCCTAAGAAATAAATGACAAAATCTTTTGATTTCTTGAATTACTTTATTGCGAGAACTTAATTTTTCCAGAAACCCTTAAGATTTGCGTCGTTTTACCAATTTCACTGTATTAAAAATGACATATTTCAAGCTCTATAAAATCTGTAAAATCCATGAGCTTCCGGGGGCTTCGCCCCCTGGACCCCCACCAGGGCTTCGTCCTGGACCCACTGGGGGCCGCCTTAAGGCGGCCCCCAGACCCCCTGTCTCATAAAGTGGCGCCCCCGTAACCGCAATTCCTGGATCCGTCCCTGAAGTCCCCTGAAACAAGTGCGTTCTGACAAAATAAAACGTACATGCATGCTTTTTTTCGACATCTCTATACAAAATATCATATTTGTGAAGGGAAAAAAGGGGGAGGGGTGTCCCGGCGCAAGATTTCTCATTGCTAGCTACATGTATGTTCAACTAGTCCTTATATGGAACCGATCGCGGTAGTTAAGTGATATACCCTTTGGTTCGTAACCGTGAAGTCGCATGTTCGAGTTCTACTCGTGCCATGGTTGCATCAAACCTTAGACGTAAATATAGTTAATACATTCCCATACGCATTGCTATTTAAAAGTGAGAATCACGGATCTTTCGGATAATGTGACCTTAAAAGCAGACACCCCGTGTTGCGACAGGCGTTGGCACGTTAAAGAACACCAACTGCTACGCCACTGTGAGCGTACACGTAGCATAGTAAGTCTATTTGTGGTACGTCACCTGCAGCTGGTGACGGCTAAATATAAGTGGGACTTAAACTAATGAAATCCTTCGTAACAAATCAAAATAAACAATTCCTCGTATGCAATACAAATGAAAGATTTTGCAATCCAAATGGAAATTATACAATACAAACGAAAAAATTATATGATACAAATGGAAAATATAGAATACAAATGGAAAATTATACAATACAAATAGAAAATATAGAATATAAATGGAAAATTATACAATACAAATGGAATGTATACAATGCAAATGAAAAATTATACAATGCAAATGGAAAATATAGAATACAAATGGAAAATTATACAATACAAATGGAAAAGATCAAATATTGCAACGTTTGACATGCCATAAATGTATCGCGCACTTGACTTAGATTTCGGATGCAATACGATTATGAGACAATTTGATGCTTTGTAGTTAACAATGTATCAAATTCACTCATGGATGAATCGTATTACATCCGAGATCTACATTGTATGTCGAGTGCGCGAGACATTCGAGGAGTTCCGATTGGGTGTATGCCACATATCACCATATACTTGCATGGACATGCTCATAATATGTACAGGGGTTTTAATGGATAGCATGCCTTTCAATAATCTTATTTGCATAGAATCCCTGTGTGTAGCCTTAACTCATATGCCTATTTTGTGTGCTTTTATTGCGTCATTTACATGCTAAATAATTTGGGATCAATTAATGAGGTAATTATCCTTCCTTAAGGGAAAAACAAAACGGGTTCTGCTTTTGGACTTACTAGTATTTGAACATTATCGTTTTGTGAACACAAAGGAAAAGTCACACTTGTTATTCTGCCCGATTTTTATTTCCACAATCCAACATCAGTGCGATATACGGCTAGGCTTGTAACGTCGACATATAACTAAGTCTTTTGAAATAAAGATTATTTATTTATTGAATTAAAAGAAATATTTCCTGCTAAAAGGAAATACCTTTCTGAACACGAGTACATGTGTACATAATATTTTTTGAATAAATTCATTTTGAATATCGGAATGACTGTACATGTACATAAGTTAAAATTCTTGCAGCTACAAAGTCTGGATATAGACATTCATCAAGTCTGCAACTCCGATGTCTGAAGAAGAAAGCATTATAACAATTGGTTTTTACATACATACACACATACATACATACACGAACACAATCATCACCGACAGTGTTTTAAATGATTCAAGAATGCAAATTCTTGCTACAAAAATTCTTGAGAATTGATAAAGAGTTGAATGCCTTAGTACTATTAGGAATCTAGAAATTGTTTACTTAATTCATCATTATATGTCTAAACAAATGGTTATTCCAAAATAAATCATTATATTAATATTATTTTATCCTTTGGCAAATTTGATATATAATTACCCATATTTTAGCTTTGTCTCGTAATATGCGTACCGTTATCAAAGCTTAATGCAGTTATTAGTTGCTTTTATAAACTGTAGTACATTATAAACTATTAAAGTAAATGTCAGGATTTCATTGATTATTCTGAGTAATTTCCATCAATATAGTATTGGTACCTATGCTCTTTCTATGCGAGATATCCCGCTTCTCCGATGATTCGGTGAAAACAAATTTGGATGATGAAAGTATCTTAGCTTAATTTGCAAATTTAAAATAATTTGTTACAATCAGTGAGTCTTAGGCTATTTGCCACTTTAGATAAGAAACATTCATACAAGCAATACTTGAAGATAACGAACAGTGATCAATCTCATAACTCCCATAAGCAATACAAAATAGATCGTTTGGCAAATATGAACCCCTAGACACGTCAGAGGTAGGACCAGGTGCCTAGGAGGTGTAAGAATCCCCTGTCGACCAGTAACACCAGCCGTGCGCCCTATATCTTGATCAAGTAAACGGAGTTATCCGTAGTCAAAATCAGTGTGCCACGAACGGTCTAGCATTCCTACATGAAACACGCCAGACAGCATTTGACCCAATGGTAGGTTGTATTATCAATGTATATATCTCATCTAAAAATACTATATTCTTAAATTTTAAATATTAAATGTAGTTTACTTTTCCAGCGTGTAACTATTTTTGCATATATTTGTGGGAACATGCTAAAGGTCCACCGAAATCAAATTAAGAGACGTTAGCAGGCTAAAGTTTGCAGAAATGAATGTTGATGATCACCTGCACATACAAATCCATGACAAAGTCCCAGTGGTGACTGAGCCAGTTTATTTTAGACAGCCCCGGAATGCACAGACAACTCTGACAATTTAGTTTATATGGTGTCAACATTGTCAGGTACTATATTCGGGAAAATTATTGATACCGAGGGCTACATTCCACCCCAAAGAAATTCAGCGCATATTACATTGGGTGACAATATCAATTATTCACTTAGGGAAAACATTATTGACAACAAATATTTTTTTATTTCTAGAAAATCTAATATTGAGGATACTGTCAGCGACAGGATTTTGTAGGGGGGGGTGTCAAGATCAAAGATCAGTACGGAAATTTTATTTGTATATGAAGCACATCCAATATTCGATTACACAGTATATATTACACGATAAATAAACTTACTCCGGTTCCAATTTGCAGCTTTAGAACTTTTGTTGTACAAAAACACTGGGACGTTTCCCTGCCTTGCCCATGCACAGACGTCTCTCTTATCCACCACCACAAACCATCCGATGTCCTTAGGGCATCCAGCATAACTCTTGTTGATGAAGAAATGTCTAGTGACCCGCGATTCGTCAGTAAAATCAGAATTATCAACAGCTGAATTGCTATTTCTACATATAGTAAAACAACCAATCACGAATCTTAAACTAGATTTTGAAGGGTTCATTCGAAATCAGGTACCCCAACATGGAGAAGTAGTTAGTTTTGGAGGTCTTGAGATCAGACCAACTACTATGCAGAAGTCTAGCTTTGCTGAACCAATCATTCTTGGTGCTTCCACTTCCATCAAATTCTAAATACGCTAACGTTTTCCCCTGGCCACCAAATACTACACGGATCTGTAAAGACACGCATCATATGTAAATAATAGTTCTATGTAAAATTTAATATGCTGATACATTTCTCAGAATTGACATTCGCAATTTAACATTTACGAACACTTCAAATTTGAATCGCATTGAGCATTACACATTTCCACCGTTATCGTAACCGGTCACGGAGGTGAAGTGTTCGCTTCGTAACTGTAAGTCGTGAGTTCGAATCCTGCTTGTGTCATGACCACGTCAAACCTAAAACGTAGATATAAGTAGTGGTTGCTCCTTCGCCAAACGTTTGTCATTTAGAAGTGCGAATCACGGATCTTTCGGATATGACTTTTAAATCGGAGGTCCCGGGTCACGGCAGGCGTTTTTACGTGATGGAACATTCACTGCCACGGTCGTAAGCAATGAACATAAGTCTAATTTTTTGTATTTCATTAACACCTAGCGACGTCTCAATAGGAGTGAAAAATCCTTGACCGGATGTAAAGCAAATAAGCAACCATCGTTAATGTAAAAACAAAAGGAAATGAAACGCGTGACTTTAAAATGAATTGATTCAAATACTTTAACTTTAACTTGAAGACCTTCCAGTGTCAGTAGTTCAATGATTCAGAGCGTTTTCTTCATAACCGGTAGCTCGTGAGTCCTAATCCCGCTTATGCCATGATCACGTCAAACATAAAACGTAAATATATGTACCGATTGATCCTTTGCCAATCGCTTAACAGGTAGATGGGATAGCCAAGTGATTTTTTTATTATGTCCTTAGAAACAGAAATCCCAAACGCAGCAAACGTTGCTGCATTAAAAAAAGTATCGCTGGTACCGTCATGAACGCGAAGCGTAGTTCTAATTTGTGGTAGTTAATATACAGCTGGTAATGTCTTGAATATCCGTGATATTCTCGAAGGGTCGTAAAACCTGTACCTAAAGAATAGAATAGAATGGTGTTTCAAATAAAGATTCGCCAAAGCGAAAATAAAAAAATCAACAAACGAACTTAAACGGGTGATGGGTATACGGTCACACGTTACGGTCATAATTAATTAATTAATTAATTCAACTATTTAAAACAATTCTTTTGTGTGGGATGTTCTAGTGTAGAATTAGTCTTTGGTGTGATCGTAAGAAGTCTTTAGAATTAGAGCTAAGCAAAAGCGTGACAATTTCTAGCAATGTGAGTATATATCGTACTTTCCATGAAATTCAACGACTTAACACTAGGTAACATAACTATCCCCTTGAAAGCCGTTGAATAACAACAATTTCAACACACTTTTAGAATATGGAGCGAGTTCCACTTGTCGATTAAAGGACTTCGAAGATGTTTCGTGTTATCCCTCTGGTTGTCTAATTTAAAACCAGCAGGAATACAGTCAGCTTGTATCGTGCATCTTGAAGGTGACCTTGAGTTCCAGGCATTAAGGACATTTTCACCATTCCCTGTAACCGCCTGAAATACTAATTGCCAATCTGAAAGAAAGAAACGTAATTGAAATAAAACACTAGTAATCTGTTCTTTTTCACACACGTAGTAAGATAAACTTGTTTAGTTCGAAAGATGATCGTCACGTTTTAAACGCGGAAATCTGAAAATATAAAAGAGTTGGGATAAGGTGTCAAGGAGAAGTAAATATCTGTTTACCGGTCACATCCTTTGTAACCCAGTACACGGAGTAATCCATAGTCAATATTAGAATACATAGAACGGCTTAACATTTGGGAGAAACATGCCAAACACAATTTCACCTAATGACAGTTGTATTTTAAAACTGAATAATTATAACGACTACAGAATTAATGAAAAGCTGACTTTACAATACTGTTGAAATCCATGTAAAATTTACCATACGTGGCGCATGCTTTTGCATATCGAACAAGATGAGAGACATAAACACCATTTGCTGGTGATAAGGGAATATTGTAATATAAATATGGGAAGTTCAAGATGGAGAAGCTGAAATCACCCCATATATCATTAGGATGGATTATTAATTTGTCAGTAGAGTCTATGTTAGATAAAGACCCAAATATGAGGCCGATGTGGAAGACTATTGTGTCTTCACCGGGATATATCGAATTGACAACTGACACAAAGTAAATATTGCTATAGCTAGATAACATGTGGTAGAGGTATCAAAATGTTTAAATGGAGGTCACAGCAAAACAATTTTCTCCCCATGGACAAGCTTTTGAAGAAAAAAAATTACCTCTCAATAATACAAAAAACCAGGTCAGTTAATAGAATAGCACAACAGACGCGGGGGAAGACCAGATCACCAAAGACCACGGAGATCTTGTCAATGAAAAAATTTGGCAGTTTACATCAACTTCAACGTAACTTGTGTGTAGAATCAGAGTGGTGTTTAACAGCGTATTTTGATGACTGATCACAACATATGAATATTTCCAAAGTTCCATTTCTATTAACGAAGCAGCTAACTATGATCTCAAAAAGCCTAGTATCTAATTTATCGTAAAGAATGGCGATATAAACTGTTGACAAATCATACGCGTAGGGGACTCTTGATGTTGGAAAGGTTTTGTGATATCAAATTTACTTATATTTAACCCCTCTCAGACTGAATTACAATTAGTAACCTTTTTAGTGCTACTATAATTTTTTCATTGGCTTTCTATCTTTTTACGTCCAATACTATAAAGGTTGTTGTTAGATTTCCCTGTTCATATAATTTTTTTCTGAAAATAAATGCTTTTATGGATCGCATACCTTTAAAAGATACTTACGATGATCCACTTAACAAGAAACTAAGAAAATATAGCTTTATTTCAGATATCGGAATATTTTCTAAAAATATCATTATAAATCAAAACTCACCGTCTTGGACCCCATGTCCGGACCTTATTCTTAAGACAAAAATCAGTGCCACAGAAAACAACGCACGAGGAAGGCACAACATGTTGGGTACCTAAATTAAGTTCATAAAACAATATTAAAAGCGTCAATCCCTATACTGTAGACAATTTGGTTTGGGTAGTCACCTGGCAACCATCAGATCCTGGATTCGATTCCCAATTCTAGCACAACATCAAAACTAAGCTGATTGATAAACATATCATGGATGTCCCTTCGCTAAACGCCTAAAGTTCGACTTTGGAAGTAAATATCATATTAATATAAAAAAGAATGGCCATGGATATGTGAAAAAATGTGGCATTTCACTTACAAACGGAAATGTTTCAACATGATAAAATCAACGAATAAGTAAAAATAAAAGCACGAAACTTGCAAAGAAACAAGCAAATCAAATGATTAACCGACTTCATAGTAATATATAAATTAAAGGCTTTAACAAAAAAAATACCCTTACTCAATTGAAATACAACTGTTACCTTTTTCTATATGCACGCAGGAATCAAGTAGACTGCTGAATTGAAATATATATACAAAAATAAAATGAAGCTGATCCCACCCCTTTCAACCCATTCGATAGAAAATAGTCGACGTGAAGATAAACGAACTGGAAAAATAAATGACAAAGTCATCAATTAAAAACACTAGTTGATTACTTATTTCTGATAAAAACAAAACAAGGGGCCCACATGCCTTATCTGTCACCTGAGTTTAGCTAAAAGTATCACTTGTCCCAAAGGCTATGAAATTTAGAAAAAAAATCATGTTCTGAATATCGGACCTAAATTCTAATATTCAACAACAGTATAAAACAAGGTATATGTATGTTCTTAAACCTTATCTGCCCACGATAGTGCCTATATTGATGAAAGACATAGCATGGTAGCATATGTAACATTAACACAATATGACTAATTTGGATCCGTCCTAGAGTCAAAATCCTGAATTGCGAACTTCACAATTAAGATACATCATTTTCAGATTGTCCTAGATATGCAGTTATTTTTTATACTGTATCAGCAAACTTAAAGAGGTTTTTCAAATCATCAAGAAAATAATCACTCTCAAAGTTTTGGCTCAACCCTGGAATAATAACCCTTATCCCTAGGATCATGAAATTCCCAATATTGGCAAAGGACAACCTACTACTTCTCAATATCTATTTAGTTTCAATTTAGTTCAATAACATTAAAATGATAGAAATTTAGATGTTTTACTCGTATATATATATATATATATATATATATATATATATATATATATATATATATAGCTATATGTATATATAGCGGTTCAGCGCGTTGGTTACACGCTGCTAGGAGATTTGGTTCCGCAGGTCGTGAGTTAAACCCGGGTGGGGGTGGAAGTGGGTATCCAGATAAAGTGAAATTTTCTGTGCTTTATATATATATATATATATATATATATATATATATATATATATATAGTGTATACGTGTGGCGAGAATTCCATCGTCATCGAAAGCAAGTTTTATGACTTGCCTAGATAGTCGAGCGGTCTAGTGAGCTGGTTGCATGCTGCTAGGAGATTCGGTTCCGCAGGTCGTGAGTTCAATATATATATATATAGAACATCTACCCTGATGAGGATCATGATATTTAGCAATTGTGGTAGAAGCCTTCCTGCTCTACATCACTATACATTTAAATCTGTTTTAAACATGTGCGGTTGCAGAGAAGATTTTTGAAAATTGGTCAATTTTTGGCAGTTTTTGCCCCGCCCCTAAGGCACCATAGGTGGAGACGTCCTGATATCTACTATTTATGTTTCTAATATCTCAAAGATGTTTCATACCAAATATGAAGATAATTGGAATGGTATTCATCAAGAAAAAGTTAAAAATGTTCAAATGTTAACACATCTTTATCACTAATCATTTTCGCCCAACCATGATATAAAAAACCATCCCTGGGATCATGAAATTAAAACAAAAATATTCATTTGAATTAAAAACAGACACAAAAATATCACCACGAAATTGTTAAAACAAAAATGCTAAATATAATTGTGGCACCGCTATATATACATATTACAACAAGTCATTAGCAATTCTGGAAACCAGTGGCAAATTTATTATTTTTTCTGATGGTTAATTGATTGATTGATTGAATATTGTTTTACGTCCCTCTTGAGAATATTTCACTCATATGGAGACGTCACCACTGTTGGTGAAGGGCTGTAAAATTTCGGTCTATGCTCGGCGCTTATGGCCATTGATCAGGAAGGGATCTTTATCGTGCCACACCTGCTGTGACACGGGACCTCGGCTTTTTCGGTCTCATCCAATGGTTAATTGTGTTGCATTTAAATGTTTCAATGTACCAAGTACCAGATCCATTTCACGTGATCTGATTTACACATACATGTACCTCTTCACAATTTCGATAGACTGGGATGTGAGTACCGACGAAAAATGCCACCATTTATTTAGGGTACTCTGGAAACCCTGCCAAACGGCAAGACGAGTCACCTCCCCGTGATTATATAAATAAGATGATTTGGAAGTAACATATTTACATGTTAATGTTTCGAATTCAATTTAGAATTGAACCCCGTTTTGACCTGAGAGACATTTCAAAAACAGGTTTCTTTTATTTGTTGGTCTTTGAGTATATGCTATTTTTTTTTCACCTAGGAATAAGAAGATTCATCAACCAGAGAAAAGATCACAACGCCAGCACTGGAACGTGTACAAAAATTTGTTCCAATGACATTCGTTTTCAACCCTATTTTCAATTTTGATACCAATGATATAGTTTAGTTCTCTAGCACTTGTGAATCAGACTGCATGTACATGCTAAGTTAGTTCTAAGAAATACACCACATATTTACAGCTACATGTATCTTAAAGTTATTCATGGTTATGTTAGTGTAATCTAATATTTCATATTTTCTGAGGAGTGCTTATTAACAACATCTCGGGCACTTACTATCGTTTATGAAAAGGAGGCGGCAGTCGGGGAAAAATTGACTTCTAATGACTGGATATTATTGACAAAAAAAAAATGGAAAAAATTAATATAAAAAAAGACAAGAAAAACCTCCAACCTTCGCTATCCTAAAATCAAGGGGATGAAGGAGGGCAGGGGGTTCAAGGGTTGATCGTTACAATATTCAGCGGTTCCAATTTATTACAATTCAATACTATTATAAAAAAATAAGGGATCAAACAGTCTATATATCAAACTTTGCATATAAACCTATACATGTAACCAACTTTGTATGTAATAAGCATAACGTGAGAGGCATACATCCATTATCCACCCTTCGTTGCTATTCCCTGCATATGTTGGATAACTTCAATGAAATATATGTCTTGTTGTACCGTCAGGAAATCATATCTTAAGAAATAGGAGAAGACTGGTGGTGTCGATGTTAAATTCTTATTTTAACGTCCTGTAACGTGTACGTTGTTGAGGATAATCCACAGGTCCTTGACAAAGAATTATTTCAAAATCCAGATACGCCTTGGGATATCTCCATCTGTTTCATTTTACAAAATTTCAATCAATATGATGAATTAAAAGCTGAAACTATTAATAATTCCTGAGATATATGTTATTGTTATGTGAAATTAAATGGATTATGATTTACCTACACAACTATCCTGCAGACATTCTGCATCCTTCAGAGTGGAATACGCAGCTCCAGTTGTTACCAATTGAAACGATGTCGTTTTTATTGTGTCCAAATTTATCACAAGTTAGATGTTTGGAAAATTTATCTATTTTGTATCGATTTCTCAATTACAAGCCGGTAGGTATGAGTTTTCACTTAGTGTACAAAAGAAAATAGGTGATAATCCGTCAAAGAGTTTCCACCTTTTATATTTATTCAGGGGACTATAGGGACCTGCGCTTTTAACATGTATGCAATATACTGTGCTAATGCTTGAAATATCAGCTGCAAATTAACTGTAGTCAAAATGTATTACATATATGTAAAACAACAACATTAACAAAACTCTCCAATTCACATAGCCCCGGAGGAGTCAGAATTCGTTGTAATACATCAGCCAGGAACAAAATTGACATGTTTTGGATGTAAACATTCGAAGGGTGTTTCAACGCAGGACCGTGACACAAGTTACCGTTTGGAGAACAGATAATGAAACAGAGAGCTAGGGACTCTCTGGAATTAGCCCTAACTTCAAATTTTATGGGAGTGTTCCAGGTAAATGTCCATGATACATGTATGTCTCTGAAAATATTTCATCTTTTATCAAATATTGCAGTTTACATTCTCACTAGAACACAAGTATGCTAGAGAACCCCCATCCCACGCCTTTACATGTTTGATGGAGGCAAGAAAAGCAAGGACATAATAAATGTGAATTTGATTTGTAACTACATGTATCTGAGGGACAATTTGTTAATAATGTTGAACTGCGTGGGTTTTTTTAATTATTAAAATCATATATAAAATGACATTATCGGCATGTCTATTCGTGAGATCATTTGACAAACACCTGCAATGACTGATCAATGATGCACCAGTTTATTCTTTTCCGAGACCGACGGAGACGCTACATTCGATATTACTACACCTAAATCTGAATAAATAGAACCGATTGCATTAAAATACATTTAAAGCAAGCAACATTTTGTTTTTTTTACTAACAGAAAAATGGTAGTGCATGTAATTGAAACTACAAAAAGGCATCTGACGCTGTTTGTCCTATATGACTATACGACTTAAAGAAACATGATCATTTCGTATACGTCTACGCTTTATGAGAGTCTCATCAAAACTAATTTGAGAATAGCGAAGCGTTGATACATGTTCTTGCCCAGCTCATGTTATAAATCACCATGCTTAATTTTGAGCATTGCCTTTGATTATATGCCGAATCTTGACCAGCGATTACACAGAATAAAGTTTGGCGAAGTGCTGATATAAGTTAATGGGAAGAAATGTTTGAGTGTAAAATAAGTCAAATGAAGTTTACCATATCGAACAAGTTTAGAAATATTTCAAACATGAAATGATGCACTCGTTACTCATTGAGTTAGCCAGTATTAAAATCCATTTGAGATGTCATTCTAGTATTTATCTTAAAGGAGTGAAGAGATTCAGACAACTACTTAGTTATATCATGTGGTTCAATTCTATTAATTTATTCTCTGCGATGTCCTCCTACATGTAGTTTGCCCCTTTGTCACTATAAGGTGTTTACGTTTTAACAATTTGAAAATATCTAAATGAATTTCAAATTAAAATTCAAAAGCATAGACGGTATGCAAAGCCCCAAGAGAATCCGCATGGCAGTCAGAGGCTGTATCAACTGAGTTACTGAGGCGGGTGGCAACTGTTGGCAAATTTAAACAATAGATGTTTTATATGAGAAAACTCTTGACTAATACTATAAAACTTTTATTTAATATCAGTAAATTATAGTTCAGTTTAAAATAGGGGTATATTTTGAATATGTCAATATACTTGTATCCCTCCATTCCTTAAAAGCAATGAACATCGGCCATCAACCTACTCGATAAACACAAAATATCAATAATACATTAAATTACTTCACCTTTGTACAAAGGGGAAATCTGGTCTTTATGAAAGTTGGACATTGGTGCCTCAGACACAATCTGTAAACCCATGCCTTCCAAAAGTTGAGGACCGGTGTGGTGACATATCCTAAGATGTAAATTGTGGTTAATCAAGAAAACGATTACAACAGATACCGATTTCGTTATACATGTGATAAGATTCCATTGATAAGAAAACTTATATAGTGTATTACGCTCTCTGAGAAAATTTCATACCATTACAAGAACATTGCAAACATGCAAAAATTATCATCATACATGTAGATGGAAATACCTGTATTAAGGTGAGTGGGTTTCATTTCTTGGTTTATGTCCACAATATGTACAAAACTATCAAAATAGCATAAAAGTCTCAGTAATTGTAGAAATGAAGGGGCATCTGTACGTTTAATTAGATCCTGTATCGCTAGATTCATGATTATTATATTTCAAGTTGATATCAGTACAAAATAAACTAACTTTGCTTGATATTTCCGAAGTTTCGATTCATTAAATCATATAAATTCACAAAAGGAACAGTTCTTATCTACTTTAGAGATTGTAACTAAAGCAAAACTATTGCTGTATACATGGAAATATTCATCCCTGTTTTATTTTCGCCCATTTCCTTGTCAACGGGTAAATTTAAGAAAATGGAAAACCCTATTTCTTTTATCTTTTAACACAACTGAAATCGTCAGCAAGTATAGAATGATAAAAATAACACAGGACGGAAATAACCACGTGTACAATAATACAGATAGCGATTTACAAACCCGCATTTGTTTGTTTTGGTGATGTTTTCCGCCACACTCAACAATTTTTCAGTTATATGGTGGCGCCCAGTTTTTATTGGTGGAAGAGAGAACCCAGATACAATGTAACTGGGAAGAGACCACCGACCTTCCGAAAGTAAACTGGGAAAGTTTCTCACCGGTGCGAGCGGGATTCGAACCCGCGCCGACAGAGGTGAGAGGCCGTGTGATTTTGAGAGCAATGCTCTAACCACACGGCCACGGAGGCCCCTCCCGCATTTGTTAAGACTATGTTAATGATGTCATTTTTTTTATTTTTTTTATTTTACGGCCCATCTACTGAAACAAAACATTTACCGCTTCTTTGAAATGATTATTATAGTACTACAACTCCATTTAAATTAAAGTACATACCTTGAAGTTGTTCAAGTGTGTTGAACTTTGTGACCAGCTCCACGTATTAAATACGAAAACAAAGAATGATTTAACGTAAATCTAAACTGGAACAAATCCAAATGTGTTATTTAGATACATTCATATAGGATTTTGCAATTGAAAATATCAAGATAGTAACGCTGAGTTCAAGTACAAGACCCAACCAACTTCCCTGTGTACTCTATAGGGGGAAATAAATCACGGTGGAATTTTTTTTGCTGTATTCGTGGTCTAGACAAATTCGCAAATTTAAGAAACCGTGAATATTTTTATCATTCTTTCCCACACAATTTGTTTTTAAAATGGGGCTTATAGAGATTCGAATCTGCCAATTTATGAACCCGCGAATGTGTCTAAAATGAAAAACACGCTAAAATTACAACCCGTCAGATTAATCCCCTATACAGTATATGTCTAACACATATGTTACTGTAAATTACCTTTTTGTATCGTTGAATAGTCAGGATTTACTTGACCTTATTTTGTGAAGTCGCTTCCATCACCCCTAACCCTTGACACATTTTTGGCTCATTTTCATGAAAAAGTAACGTATAATGCAAATTTAATCATTTGAATCCCTATATAAGTTAGGGAACGATTGTGGCAATGGTTTCTGTGATTTTATGGACATTTCAAAGCATGGAAGCGTTCAGATTATTGAAACAAATATGGGAATTTTGAAATGTTCAATGGATTCTAAGGTCAATATGACAATTTAATTTGCAGATACAACCTTCCATTGGGTCAAATGCTGTCTAACATGCTTCATTACGATTGGTAGGCCGTTCCTAGCACTGAATCTTGTTCTTTGTCATTATCCTGGTGTTCATAGAAGATGTACTCCGATACTAACACCGTATCATGTGAAATCATTGAACATTCGTTTTGCAATATCCTACTTAAAACTCTTTTATGAAACACGAAAATTCCTATTTTACAAAAATGGTGATAGCGAAAAATTTGATACCCAGTGGAACAGATGGATCCTGATCTTTACTTAACTCTCTCTCTCTCTCTCTCTCTCTCTCTCTCTCTCTCTCTTTCTCTTCCTCTCTGTGTGTGTGTGTCTCACATATACAAAAAAACTTGTCTGTATTCCTACATGATCCTTGGTATGCATATATTGAACATATATTATGATATATACAGATTGTTTAAAAAAAAATTAAAAAAATAAAAAACAAACAAACAAAAAAACACCGTATGATGGATTCGGGATGGGAACTATCGCACAACGGATAAATTCAAGATATAATGCGTTTAGTTGTTAATTTGGTTTTAATTGATTTCTGTGGATGGTAAACCAACCACCAATTGTATAGCTTTTAATTCTATGATACAGACAATTAGCTATATAGTCGTCGTAAATCATATTATCATTACTTATCCAAAGTTTACAATATGAAAGTTGAATATAACCAACAGTGATCAATCTCAATTTCTATAAGCGAAAACTAGAGAGTTGGACAAATACCTCTATACACACCAAAGGTGAAATCCGGTGCCTAGGAGGAGTATGCATCCCCTGTCGATCGGTCACCATTATATCACTTATATATCCATTACCTCGTGAAGGCGTTACAGTTGTGAGCAATGCGTCTCTGAAACATATAATCATAGTACGCCTACTTTAACGTCTAAGAATTCTGAGGAAAAATGAATGTAGGAAATATAGAAACATATATATATATACATGTAGAACGTCTATTTTAACGGCTAGTGATTCTGACAAACACGAGTTACGGAATCAATATCTTTTACGCGGGTATGTTAAGACAGGTCATGCTTCATTTATGCACGTAAACTGCATCATTTTCAAATCTGTCTTACACAGAGAGAGGGAGCTACTAACTTTTAAAAACTATTTTGGTTGTTTACATGACAACATTTTGTATCATAACAACATGACACACATGCAAATACACGGGGGTATGGACTACACCGCTTTTTGTTCTGTCATGTCCCTATTATTCCGATTTAAGAAAAACATACATCAAACGATATTATTTTACTCGTCTATCCGTGTTCAAACCTTTGCAACTTTTTTCAATAAGAAACAGAAAAGCATTATGTAATTTAGCAAGATTTTTGATAAAGGCACTCAGCCTAAGAAACTTATAAAATATCATATGTTTGCCATTCCTCCATATTTGGTCACATGTTTCTTTTCACATGATGCTTTTCACATGATTATACTCGCTAGTATATTGTTCCTTGATTATTATATACACGTAACTGTACCATATCAATGAGATGTAAAACTCATACGGTACCAATTTTGATGCACCAGATGCGCATTTCGACAAATAATGTCTCTTAGGTAAATAGCATTGTTATAGTGACGTGTGCTTGAACTCTCAACACAATATTCATGAGGGTATGAACTGCAACGCTTCACACTGGAGTATTTTTCATACAGATTGGATATGTTAGTCAGTTAGTTTATTGAAACTTTGAGAAACATAAAACTTCATAGTTATTTCGGATTTCAAACATTTCGGTTGAGCATCACTGAAGAGACATTATTTGTCGAAATGCGCATCTGGTGCATCAAAATTGGTACCGTATAAGTTTTACAATTAAGCCCTTGTAGCAATTTTGAATAAGCAGTCCTCAAAATCCAAATTGGTTATGTCCCTGATTCGACCCATTGTTTTGAAATGCATTAAGTTTAACATTGTATTCCGTGCAGAATATATTCCCACAAAACTTAACATCATTGCCGATTCTATTTCTCGCAAGCAGTGGGAAATATTTCGTTATGCAGCGCCGGAAGCAGATCCAGTTCCATTGACAGTCCCCTCCTCCTTCACAAACCTCATCTCCAGTTTGAATTCAACAAATTATTAGAAGCTTCATTATCACAAAACACACACAGAGCTCACAATGCAGGTATCCAGGCGTATTACAAATTTTGTTCAGAAAACCGGATCAGTCCAAATTGGCCACCCAACTTAGCTTCAATAGTTCAATTCATGTTAAATTTATCTATCAGGAGTTTAGCTTTTTCCACAGCCCGCTCATACATGGCTGCCTTGTCATATCATTGCAAATTGCAAGGAATTTATGATCCTACTTCTGAATGTTTGGTTGTTAAACTTTTGCAAGGTATGACACGTTTGAGGCATACTCCAGATAGCAGGCTTCCAATAACAAAACATATCTTAGCTAGAATATTTCAGGTGCTTCCATGTATTTGTAGTAATGTCTACGAGTCTGCTTTGTTTTCTGCTGCATTCTCATTAGCTTTTCACGGGCTTCTCAGGGTAGGCGAATTAGTTAGCGATTGCAGTTCAACAGCAAGAGTTTTACAAAGAGGTGATATTAAACTAGACAGAGCAAATGGCTCAATAAGTTTAACCATTACATATTCTAAGACTGACCAGGTGGGCAAGGGTTCAGTACTTAACATTCCTAGGGTAGGAGATTTGACATGCCCATTTTATCATATGGATGTTTTTCTGAATGTTCGTCCTAATGACTCGGGCCCCCTTTTCTGCCATTTTGATTCGTCACCATTGACCAGATACCAATTTACTGCTATTTTGTCAAAAGCAATTAAAGTACTTCAATTGCCATTCAAGTATAAAACTCATTCTTTTAGGATTGGGGCGAGTACGGAACTAGCAATCAAGGGGTTTTCATCTGATGTCATTCAGAAATCTGGTAGATGGCGATCTAGCTGTTATAAATCATACATCTGTATACCAAAGTTGTAATTTTCAAGTTCATTTCTTTTGTAGAGAGTCAAATCGTTTGGTTGGTGGGCTCCTCAATATTAAAGTGGGTACAAACAGAAGCTCTACTTAGGCCTGGTGGTTGCGGTTTGAATCTCGGTAGGGTAAATATATTTTTATGGTGGCAGGGTTACAGCGGTCTAGCCCTTATGCAGGTCGTCAATAAATTAAAATACTTAAGTAGATTTGGTCCGCAGCAAAGCGTCATTCTACTACATTGCGGTGGGAATGATTTAGGCCATACATCCATAAGAAAATTGATGTTACAGACTAAATAAAGTTACAAAATTTATAAAAACAAATTTTCCCAATGCTAGGATTATATGGTCTTGCGTTCTACCGCGCATTGAATGGAAATATTCCCACAATAGGGCCAAAATGGAGGAAGCACGCCGGCACCTTAATTCATTTGCATGCGCTTTAATCAAGTCGGAAGGGGGGCTGTCATTTCATATCCAGATATCAAACCACAACCCACATTTTTACACAGTGATGGGGTTCATCTATCCAAACTATGGAATTCCATTCTATTAAACACACTACAAGTGGGTCTAGAAGCTATACTATGCCACAATGTTGTATACTTTCCGCAGTAGTCCTTATGGGCACGGCTTAATTATAGCAAAGTGTCACTCTTCCCCCACCACCAGTGTGGAGGAGTTTCCTGCCATGATTGCCAATACTGTCCTTCAAGGTAGGAAACTTGTGGCGCTTACGAACGGCACTGTCAGAACTTATCATGAAATGTGAAAACCTACCTCTGCATTTCCCAGGGTCAAGGTCATGAGATGTTTGACCTCTGCACCTCCCAGGGTCAAGAATTCTATCGTATGATTTGAACTGTGAATGTTGATATTTTTGAACTTTGAATGTTGACTTTGCAAGATAATATGTTGATGTTGAATTTGCTTTTGATGATGCTTTTATTGTTTGTTGGGGCCTGCCCTTGATCATGCTGGCGGCCCGTTTCCTTTGTGTTGTAAATACAGCTGTGCCTATAAACGCCATAATAAAATTATAAGTATTTCATATATTTATTTTTTGTTCATTGATACACTGTTCTGAGATAAATATATATATATATATATATATATATATATATATATATATATATATATAATAAAATTAAAATATATAAATATATAATACATACATATTTCTCGCTGTGACCTTCAATTCGACTTTTAGATATATCGATGAAGTTTTGTCTATTAACAATGATAGCTTTCATTCATATGTCGATTTGATATATCCATGTGAGCTCGAAATAAAGGACACCACAGAGTCGTCCAGTTCTGCTTCATACTTAGATATTTTATTGAAGGTAGACATTAACGGCAAACTGACAACTCACCTGTATGACAAACGGGATGATTTCAACTTCTTCATCGTCAACTTCCCATATTTGTGTAGCAATATTCCATTATCACCTGCATATGGTGTTTATATATTTCAACTGATTCGATATGCAAGAGCTTGTTCTGGGTATAGTCAGTTTTTAAATCGAGGTAAGATACTGACAAACAAGTTGATGGTACAGGGATTTCAACAGTCTCGATTGAAGTCAGCATTTCGCAAATTCTATAACGATTTCTTATAACGATCTAGTTCGTCAATATAACCTCGCATTGGGTTAAATGCTGTCTGACGTGTTCCATACCGATTGTTAAGCCGTTCTTGGCACACCGATTTTGACTGCGGATAACTCCGTTTACCTGATCAGAATATAGGGCTCACGGCGGGTGTGACCGGTCAACAGGGGATGCATACTCCTCCTAGGCACCTGATCACACCTCTGGTGTGTCCAGGGGTCCGTGTTTGTCCAACTATCTATTTTGTATTGCTTATAGGAGTTATGAGATTGATCACTGTTCGTTATCTTCACCTTGCATAAATACATCTAGCACTACAACTACACTAATCTACAAACGTATTTACAACGCAGACTATATGTTTTTGGTCATTGCGCTTGCCAGTCAATGTTAAAAGTGGAGCGAAATTAGGAAATTAGAACATGCCTTATTTGTCCGAAGAACTGATCCAAAATGTACGAAGTGATAAAAATAGACTTAATTAATCTCAAGTGGAACGAGTAGCCCTATTACGTTGACAAATAGTATAGCTAACTCGTACTCAGAGAGATTCTATTTTAACTATGCATAAAGAATAAAGAATATATAAAAGATTATAAGTAAAAAATATCAACACACACACAAAAAAGCTAAAAATAAACTATGTAAATGAATGAACACTATAAAAATGAAATAAGAAATGAACAAAATTTGAGAGAAAAATAATGTAAATATCAAGTATGAATAAGTAAACAAAGTGGACCAACTCCAAACAAAAACAAAGAATAAGCAGCCTACATGTACATGTGGGAAATTGAATCAACATCAGACATTCCTAGGGTAGACGTGCAAAAAACAGAATCACGGAAACTGATAAATGGGTTTTACATGTAAGGAATCGGCTATGAAGGTCAAAGTAATTAGGGTGGGGGCTTATTGTAAACAGAATTGAAAAGAAAACAAATATTTTCAAAATTGGTCATATTACCACTGTTAGGGACATGATCAGACGAGTAGGTCTAGATGAAGCTTAACATCTAGTAAGGGCTTAGCCCGTATTCATCCTGATGAAGTCAATAGGTTTGTTGATGCCATGCGGTTCAAATGACTTCAACCTGTACATCCAGAATTTTTCCTTCTGCTTTCTTTCGGTATCTGACCAACTTGGGTCATGATCAATAATCACTACTGTCATGTCCTCCCATCTGTGGTTATTGCCATTGAAATGTGAAGCTACTGGAAAATCTTTTTTTGGTTCTGATGGAGAACTGGTGTTGATCCATTGGCGAAGGTATGTTGTTTCTCCTATGGTCTCCTTCTGACAGACATCGCAACTGATGTTTTTCGTTTGTCCTGAAGAAGAGAAGGGTCGTCCCGGAAATTTGACAATGTGGTTCTTCTTGTCGTTGGTCACTTTAGTGCTTGGTATATTTTTTGTATTTGACCTTGTATCCATGCGTAATATTTCCTGTCTACCCGAGGATCCGAGTTTTGAAATATTCGTGATTGGGTTTTACGAGGAAAAGTCCCTTTCAAGCAGTATGGCGTCTCTGCGATCATCACCCAAAATGTGGTCAGTTTAAGGTTAGAGACTAATGTAGGACAAAAGGGCAAAAAGTCACAGAAAAAAAGTCACGGACAAAATGACCATGGACATGTCACTATAAGAATTTTTAGGAAAGTAGGACAAAATATCACAGGACAGAAAGTCAGTTTTATAAGAAAATAAGACAAAAAGTCCCAGTTTGAAATTTTATGAAAGTAGGACAAAATGTCACAGGACAAAAGTCACAGTTATAAGAAATTATTGATTTTGATATATATTTGAAAACATATGTGTTCTTTTTGTAAAGTTTAAGAAACTATATATGCATTTGGGTACCATTTACCTGTAATTGTTAGCTTAAAAGTATATATGGAGTCTCATTTGCTAAGCCAATCATCAATACATTAATGGAACTCATGCAGAGTAATAAAGTTGGTTCAAAGTTATGGAGTTAAAACAATTTTTGTAATTCTGTGAATATTAGATAAATGATGAAGTCAAAGAACAAGAAAAACATCATGATTTTATTCATGCACAAAATACAAAGATTGGTATAAATATCAGCATTCTATGTTTTATAAAATAATGAGTTTGTCTTTTGTTTTCTAATCAAAAGTAATTTTTGTGACTTTTTGTCCCGTGAATTTTTATCCTATCTGATCAAAAATCATCATTGTGACTTTTTGTCCTGCGACTTTTTGTCCTACCGTTTTTGAGACTTTTTGTCCTGTGACTTTCCGTCCGTAAACCAAAATGTACATCTTGCAACAAATAATCCGATATACAAGATGAATGTTCTAAGCAAAACCGAGAAGATTCAAGTAGAATTTAAATTCACGTTTCATTTTGCAAACGACTTTCTCAATTCATCAAATACATGTACATATGTATTATTGAAGACCGAGTTTTTGTTAAGATCAATAATCTTATTTTAAAACTCCAATACTCAATAAAAGAAATATACGTATCAAACAAAGATGCTTGCCCCATCAATGTTAGGCCCAGTTTAATGTATTCGCCATGGTTTCGCTTTCCAACGAATAAAACATTATCATACATGCATTTCAATGCCCAATCATAATTTTACAAATAGAAGTATTTTATCTTATCTTATCTTATCTTATCATGACTTTTCCTGCGATAATCATCAAGGAAATATCTAAGTTTCAGAACTGGGTTTTGTGTGTATTTTAATGATTAACACATTCATTAAATACTGTAATATGAGATAATGATTTTTCTTAAAAATCGATGCAATTATTTCTTTTGATTTTGAAATTCAATTAAATGAAATGTATGCAGAAGAATTATACTTGTCCATACACGTGCAATTTGCATGTTTAATCTCAGTTGACTAAAAAACTACATTATAAGCCATGATCTGAGAGGAAAGACAGAACTGTCAAAGTACAGATCTCTTCGACATGTTATCTAATATTTTATAAACTCTAGTTTCAAATTAATTTTTATTAAAAAGATGTGTATAAATACTAATTAACTTCTCCGTGATCATTATTGACAATTCGAAACCAAAATATCTGAAGTAGATTATGTTTTACATTGACGATTATACGTATAATGCCCGTTTATATTCGTTCTGAAATACTGCGAAAATTTTAATTCACAACATATATATACGAAATTTAAACTGTACTTTTCAATTGATTCTATCCATTGGAAGTAACTGTCATTGGAGACAAGATACAGTATTCAGACCTGTTATCAACTGTACAAATACAGGTAGTTTACTCCGCCGCGGTATAAGCGTGGTCCCGCGATTCCCCGCTATGAAAAACCGCGACGGTGTTATGCGAAAAGGATTTACTTTCCGTCGCGGTGACGCGGTATATAAGGGGTCCGCGTTAGCTGCACTATATATATATATATATATATGTGTGTGTGTGTGTGTGTGTGTGTGTGTGTGTGTGTGTGTGTGTGTGTGTGTGTGTGTGTGTGTGTGTGTGTGTGTGTGTGTGTGTGTTTGTAAGCCCTGCCAATTGAACCAGTGAATAAGAAGGCACACGTGTAAATCAACACGAGGTCGGCCAAAGGAACACGGAAATGGTGGTGTTCAGTTGGATTTTTATAAAAATCAGCATAAAATCATTAAATAGGTCATCTACCATCAAAATCCTGAAGTGTTTACTTAACAGGATTTATGAGATGTGTGTAACAGGTGTGTAAAGATTTAGCACTCGTCCATCTTTTTTCCATGCGAGCATGGCTTACACACTTTCGAAGTGCGCATGCTCTGTTTTAAATGACGTCATTTGTGATATCATCATAATGGAGTTTTCCAGGAAAAGAAGTTGGCCCATCTGAGGTAAGTAAACACGGTTGAAAGAATTTTTTTTGCATATTATCAATGGGTTTTTTATTACATAGACTGATTAAATGGTGTTTCATACCGATCGTGTTATGTACAAGCGACAGAGTACCCGAGTTACTGAAAATTTCGATGATAAAAGTGATAAATCTGCGTGAACTGTTTGGTTTTTTTTTCTTTTTGAAATATAATCTTTGCAGTTAATGTACTCTGTATACTAAGAATTCATATTGATTTTGGATAGAATTTCACAAAAAGATTTGCGCCAGGTCCTTAGGAATCAACCCCCCTACCCCACCCCCCACACGGCACATTTTTTGGATGATTGGAACGTATACCCCTTTACATCTGTCTCCCTACTTTGAAGTTTTTTCCAACGCCATGACATAAATAATAAATAGATCAATAAATGAAAATGCAAAAATAAAAAAGAAAGATGTATATGTATTCGGATTGGCATGTTCCACTTTGTCCGGGTTGAAATCCCTGAGGATGCAAATGTACATTACGCCGCACTGCTTGCAGTACGTACATGGTATGGTACAGGCGTATCGCATAGGTATGTACTAAGACTATAAACCAAAGAGAATATGATATGTAAAACTATTACTCTGAATGCGTTTTACTTGTTTACAATGTAGCCTGTCGGGCTGCGGTGTCACACGCGTGGTTCACACTTGCACTTTAGGTGGCAGTGGAGGAAATTCGAACGATGTATGGATTATTGTCTCCTGGTAACTTTGGCAGTTACCTTTTGCTTTCAATCTACTTTTTAAGAATAATTCAACCCTCGCTAATCATATCCAAGCTGCATTTCGATCTTGGAAGAATGATCTTCAGCTACAATACAAAATTAAGGGATGATGTTGTGTACTGAGTTTTTCTTGATTGTTTACATCTGTGATTGTTTATGTCATGTATAAACTGATCAAGCTGTACAGTGTCATGACATATAGTGGTATAACTTCCATTTATATGCTTGCGCATCATTTTGTCAGAAGAAGAAATTTCTAAAATTAAGATTTTTAACATGTATATGATTATATGTGTTTGTTTGATTTTAGTATAATACCTGTAGAGAATATTTCAGTAATATGAAGTGCGACACATTTAGACGCATGCATGTGGTGTTTAAAGGTCTCATCTGAAAGACCAGCAACTTTCTCTTTTCAATGCTAAATATGACGATGGAGCATTCACCTCACTACCTACATTTACATCCTAAATAAAGTACATTAGCATGGCTCGAAACCATGATTTCTTCATCATGAAGCAAATGCTCTGTTACCACTGAGCTACCAATTTTTTAACATGAATTCATAGCTAAAAATTTGAAAAATTTATAACTAATTTTTTGGTTAATTCCATAAATATTATTCCTCTCTCTAGACACAATTCTGGGTAACCCCCTGCCTTTGGGGATATAAGCACATCATTTCTTTCAGAATGGGACAATGTCAGGAGAGCTTTTGTTATTTGTTATACTCTTAGTGTTGATGGCATCTATGAACAACAGGATAATGTTTTTAGATTATTATTTCTGATATCATATTTGTAAATTGTTTATGAGGGGTTGTTAAAGTTTGTGGACAAAAGGACACACTTATTAAAAATTCAAAGTTATGATAAGTAAAAAATATAGGAGGTGTGTAACAAGATTGTAGATTTGAACATTTTAATTTTAATTAATTTTTATAAGTATTGATTTCAGATACATGTATGACATTGCATGCTTGATCGGGGAGGGGGGCTACAGTTAGATAATATTCTGGTCAGCACATTCGATAAACTACAGTTGTACATGGAACTCATTAAATCACTTCTTTTTCTTTCAGTGGTCTTCAACTTTTAATCTCCAAGAAGGAAATGTAATTAAAAGATGAATAAAGTATCCCTAAGAATACCAGAAGAAAGGTTGTGTTGAGAAAAACAGCCCTTCCTCAGTACCTCAGAACTAGATGATAGCCCTTGTTACTTTATGCTGAATATGACACAGTATAGAAGATCTGATCATGAAGAAGTTACACCATTGATACACTTCCCAACTGCCAAAACTACTTTCTGATAGTATGACGAGATTAGAAGATATCATGGTGTAGTCATGACACAAACTGCAAATCAAAGATTGTCTTCCCCAGAGGATGAACAGAGTGCTTCACATGGATAACATTTCCTTTTCGAGTTTTGAAATTAGTAAGTATACAAAATATTTTAGGCCACATAGTCATAAAATAATTTTTTAGATTTCCATCCTTGCTTGGAAAAAAATGGGGCAGGTGGTGTATTTTTTATTTTTCAGAATATATATTTCCCGTTCATTATACTCGCATGTTACTGTAGAGTGTAGATTACTTCATTTTTTTTTTTTTACATTGTTTTCTTTGGACAGAAAATTTTCATACAGCAATATTATAATTGTTTTTAAGTGATTTTGAAGTACATTTTCATGTAACACTGAAGTTGAACATTCTTTTGCGCTTTTTTTGAATAATAGTAATTTTTAGCTCAGCTGAGCTGAAAGTTTAAATGAGCTTTTCCAATCCCCTGTTGTCCGTCTGTCTGTAAACTTTCACATTTCTGACTTCTTCTCAAGAACCACTGGGCCAATTTCAACCAATCTTGACAAAAAGCATCCTTTGTGAAGGGCTTTCAAGTTTGTTCAAATAAAGGGCCACACCCCCTTTCAAAGGGAAGATATAATTACAAAATTGCAAAAATAGGTTTGGGTCATTTAAAAATTTTCTCCTAAAGAACCACTGGGCCAGAAGAGCTGAAATTTACATGAAAGCTTCCTGACATAGTGTAGATTGAAGTTTGTTCAAATCATGACCCTCATAGGTAGGATGGGGCCACAATAGGGGATCAAATATTTTACATACAAATATAAAGGGAAAATCTTTAAAAATCATCTTCTCAAGAAACACTGGGCTAGGAAAGTACAAATTTACATAAAAACTTCCTGACATAGTGCAGATTCAGGTTTGTTAAAATCATGACCCCCTGGGGTAGAATGGGGCCATAAAAATCTTCTTCTCAAGAACCATTAGGCCAGAGCAGTTTACATAATTTACATGAAAGCTTCCTGACATACAGCTCTGTAGTGCAGATTCAAGTTTGTAAAAATAAAATTTCGAAAAGGTGTCGCTGTGTTTGGTGTAATTTTTGTTCGTTCTGCACAAACTTGCTCACTCAGCTTGACACAGCCTAGGTGTTCATATGTTAATTTTTTATTTTTCGTAACTTAAAATGTCGTGTAGCAATAGTGGCCAGATCAAATTTTCCTTCCAATGTTATAATAGGACTAGACATGGGTATCATTTTGCATACAATTTAAAGTATGTTTTTGCATATACACATTTTTCTAATGCCTGTACACATTGAATTATTAAACACCAGGCACGTCCTCCTATCCCCTTTACAAGCTATGTTTGTGTGGGTTTTTTTGGAGTTAGATTTTAGGTAGGAGAAATCATGGCCCCGTGAGTAGGTTGGGCCACAATACTTAAATAGGGATCAAAGTTTTAGAAGCGAATATGTAGAACAAATCTTTAAATATGGGCCAAGGTGAATCAGGTGAGCGATGTGGCCCATGGGCCTCTTGTTTGAATATGCAGTTTATGCAGGATCAGGATATGCCATTGCCATATCCGCTAATTAATGAGTCATAATTACCATCATTGTACCACAAAGCAACAGTCACTGTACTGTAGTTCTTTTGCTTAGCATTATTCAATTCAGTTTGCCATCATCTTCTTCTAGTCTAAGACACGCACACTCAATAATAAAAGTTCCAAACACAGAATTGGGAAATGGCATGGTATCGCATACTTTCACATTTAATAGCATCTCTATTAATCAATTTTAACAAGTCATACATGTGCAGTCACTTGACCAAATGCATATCACACTGCAACAGTCCTCCACAACTACCACATCTTTGGGTACCCTTATAATAGAAACATGTCAAATATAACCACAACATGCCAAAATGTTAGGGTCAGTCATTGAAATGCTCTAAATGTTTGATACACAAGCCAAATATTTGTTCTCAACTTCTTTTTTAAAAAAAAAGGTAGAATAAAAAACAATGGGGTGGATAATTTTGAGAGGGGTGGGCGTGGATGATAATCTGTAAATATGAAATTCTATGTGGCCTTAAGTACGGTAAATATGAAAGCAGGTCTTAGTATTTAACAATTTTGTTGATCCATAATTTATTTACAGATTTTATATGATCTTATTTTGTATAATTAAAATCTTAGATCATATATGTAGAATAATTATATCATTTAGCAAAATGTGATGATTTGTAAACTATAGATACATATACATGTAGTAAATTTGTGTAACAATTAATCCATTCAACCCAGAAATGAATTTGCATATTTTAATTGATTTTTAGCTCACCTGAACCAAAGGTTCAAGTGAGTTTTTCTGATCACATTTTGTCTGTCGTCTGTCCGTCTATCTGTCTGTCCGTCTGTAAACTTTTCACATTTTCGACTTCTTCTCCAGAACCACTGGGCCAATTTCAACCAAACTTGGCCAAAAGCATCCTTGGGTGAAGGGCTTTCAAGTTTGTTCAAATGAAGGGCCATGTCCCTTTCAAAGGGGGAGATAATCACAAAAATAGGGTGAGGTCATTTAAAAATCTTCTTCTCAAGAACCACTGGGCCAGAAGAGCTGAAATTTACCTGAAAGCTTTCTGACATACCGTATTTTGCCGAATATAATACGCAGTGGTGTTTAATACGCACCCCCCACTTTGAGCCTAAAAGTTGGTGAAAAAACGCACTTCGGGTGTATAATACGCAGCAAAAATTTTGACCAAGCGGTAATCTTTATTTTATACTTGGTGTTAATTTTCACTTAATATTTTTGCAGAAATAATGAATTCTAAACAACGCACAATAATTTGCAAACTTTTTGAGATGAGGTCTACATCGCGGTAATCTTCAATGAGAATCTTCAGGGAAATATCAACCCGGACAAGCCTGTTCATTTCAGCAAAGCACGAGATTTTGTAGCATTAAAGTCTTAACTGACTCGATATTTCCTTTGTTGAAACTTAAAATCAATCAAATAGCCGATGTTATAAAAATAAAATGAAACAATTAAACTATCGCTTATTTTACTGTAATCAACACACCATGGTAGGTACAAAGATGCAAATTATCAACTCCTCGTTAACTACGATGACTATTAAAATGTGTGGGAAAAAAATTTGTTAGGTATTTCTTTACCCGGAGGGGGTATCTAACAAAAGCAGTGTACACAACAATGGCTTCGTAAAACACACGCTTTTACGCAAGAATAGTTATTTCAAAGATTCAAATAAGTATTTCATTAAAAATTAGGCCTATTCATAAAACTTACAGTAAACAAACTTTTAGCAAGTGACAAAATTATTTTCCAACAATTTTAGCACGTGTCAAGGCATTATTGTGTACACATGCTTTCAATAATGGCGGCATGCGATGTAATGAATAGTCA
The DNA here is from genome assembly GCF_947568905.1 of Ostrea edulis. Taxonomy (NCBI): domain Eukaryota; kingdom Metazoa; phylum Mollusca; class Bivalvia; order Ostreida; family Ostreidae; genus Ostrea; species Ostrea edulis. Next base: position 68,799,601 of record NC_079166.1, on the reverse strand, counting down.
GATCCAATGCAATTTGATTGGCTGTTTGTTTCATGATAATTGAATTATTTAGATATTGTAAGTATATATATCACATTTTCTGCAATTTTTCTTTTCTGTAGTAATTTTCTTGAGGTCGAATTTTCTACTTAATAAATAGGTGAACGTGAAAAGGTGCGGCGTACAGTATCCGAAGCCTTGGTCTTTGAGTGAAATATTACACTACTTAATCGCCGAGTTTCATCTGGAAAAAAAGGTCAAAAACCTATTGTGGTATATAATACGCACCCCTTTCTGACACAAAAATATTCTCTAAAAAAAGTGCGTATTATATTCGGCAAAATACGGTATTGCAGATTCAAGTTTGTTCAAATCATGGCCCCCGGGGGTAGGATGGGGCCACGAGGGGTTGATCAAAGTTTTACATACAAATATATAGGGAAAAACTTTAAAAATCTTCTTCTCAAGAACCACTAAGCCAGAAAAGCTGAGGCCAAAAATAAAAATTGATTTGTTTGATGTACTCTGACCGACCAATCAAATTTGCTCCTACCCGACCATTTTTTCCAGCAATTTAAAACTTTTAGGGGGGGGGGGTTCCCTTGAAAAATAGAAAATTCTCCTTATTCTAAAAGAAAATATTACAAATTTTCATGACGTTAAAAAAAAAACAAAAAAAAAAAACCCTACCTACCGACCCACCTTGAAAAATGTGAGTCAGAGTACATCAAACAAAAATATTTTTAATGATGACCTGAGATTTACATGAAAGCTTCCTGACATAATGCAGATTCAAGTTTGTTCAAATCATGGGCCCGGGGGTTGGATAGGGCCACAATAGGGGATCAAAGTTTTACATACAAATATATATGAAAAATCTTTAAACATCTTCTTCTCAAGAACCACTGAGCCAGAAAAACTGATTTTTACATGAAAACTTTCTGACATAGTGCAGATTCAAGTTTGTTCAAATCATGGCCCCTGGGGGTAGGATGGGGCCACAATTGGGGGGGGACCCCATCAGTAAGCACGCCCCCTACTTCCGGTGTAATGGCAGTAACTGCAAAAATGAAGGCCATTGTGTACAATACTTCATTATCATTTAATCTTCTGACCCAGGGATCGAATGTTTTCCTACAATTTACAGTGGATCAAAGAGAATTGTTTTATAGTTTTTTTCTTCTTTATGCATATATGACCCAGTATGTCTCTGCAGAGCACAGATCTACATCTGGCATTTTCTAATTACTTAATGTTCACTATTTTTAGCGATCAATTAAGTTTTTTAAAATTAGTTTTTCAATCAAAATTAGCATAAATATAAATCTATAGCTAACCAGGGGTATGATGCATGTGACCCAAATTTGTCATTATGCAGGGGCCTATATCTATTCTACAGAGTATATTTGATACGCATTAAAGTTTGAAAATTTTAATTCAAAATATGCATTAAAACCGCTGTTTGACCAAGGCATAAATATCATTTTAAAGTTACATATGTACGTAAGTATCTTTGCTAGATATGATGTTCAAAAAGATTAATCAGTTTTTTTAATTACTGATTAGATCACCTGAGTGGGTATAAGGATTGATAAACTAAGATTTTGAATTTTTAAAAAAGCTAACAGACAGATGAAAGAGCTTGATAAATACCATAATACAGTCCATCATAACATGGGTGCATGAAAATCAGGTTCTAGAGCAGATATTAATATATTAGGTAGAACATTGATGATACGTCTGGTATATGTAAGCTGTAACACCCTCTTCATTAATACTGTGCATTTTGACAAAATAGTATATGAAGTCCAGTGGTTCCATTGAATTTGAACATATGTTGAATAAATATAGAGTTAGTAGTGGTAGGGAACAGGTATTGCTTGAATGTGTCTACTAGATTTCTTGTTAAATAACCTTCACTTTAATTTCAGTCAAACATAATTTTGCATCAAAGAGAAAAAGTGGCTTTGACATAACCTAGAAAATACAATATTCATTAAAAAGAGCATGGCATCAGGATAGCTAGATGCCCATATTCCCAGCAAAATGAGCCAGTCCTAAAGAGAGTCCACTAGAGATGAAATAAAACTCATTAAAATGTATTGAGAAAAGGTATATATATATATATATATACCAGTTTTGATTTGCACCTTAAGAGTATATTGATAATTTGTATTTTGACAGCTTCCAACTGAAATACAGTGAAAATATTGCTGCAGTACTGTAATTATGTCTCCCCTCTTTCAGGGGAGATATATTGTTTTTGTACTTTCTGTCCGTCTGCCACAAAATCTTGTGAACACTTCTCCTATATGGCTTATCGGATAGACTTGAAACTTTGTACAATGCTTCATTGCCATTTGTAGATGTGTATATTGATGGGACGGAAGGATCCAATTATTTTCCTAAAAGTTAATAGTAGATCTAAGAGGGGTGGAGGATGTAAAATACCTTGTCAACACTTCTCCTCCTATATGGCTTATTGGATAGATTTGAAACTTTGTACAATGCTTCATTGCCATTTGTAGATGTGCATATTGTCGGGACAGGAGGGTCCAATTATTTTTCTAAAAGTTAATAGTAGATCTAAGAGGGGTGGAGGATGTAAAATACCTTGTCAACACTTCTCCTCCTATATGGCTTATTGGATAGATTTGAAACTTTGTACAATGCTTCATTGCCATTTGTAGATGTGCATATTGTCGGGACAGGAGGGTCCAATTATTTTTCTAAAAGTTAATAGTAGATCTGAGAGGTGTGGAGGATGTTAAAATAGCTTGTGAATACTTCTCTTATACGGCTTATCCGATAGACTTGAAATTTTGTAGAATACTTCAATGCCATTTACGATGTGCATATTGCAGGGACAGATCAAAGATCCAAATGTTGTCCCTAATATAGTGGATTGTAGGGGTGGAGGGTGTAAAATAGTTTGTGAACCCTTCTCCTATGTGGCTTAATTATTGGAGTTCATAATGTCTATGTTCCTGCTCATGCTTTATCTTCCATACCATGCAGTACATTAAGGGGTTGGAGGTTTCATTTGGAGCACTTTCAATTTGGGGAGCTGGGGATACATTTGTTTTTCATAAAACCAATCTGAAGTTATGATATATTTGTCATAAAATGTTTATGATATCTGTATCACTTTGAATCTTTAAAAATGATAATTGATATGTGAATTAATATTTACAGCTGATCATTTGATAAACACTTACTTTGTAGAAATAGAAATTATGATTTTTATCTAATTGTACATTTCTTGCTACCTTTTACGAAGACCTTTTACTAATCACTTCTCTAAATATTTTTGCAGATTTGTCAGAATGTTATGCATCATGATCAACAGAAAAAAACTTCACAGGTAGACCAAAACTGACATGGGATGAGATCCTAAAACGAGACCTAGAGTTTAGAGGATTGGATAGGATCAATCCACTGGGTCGCCAAGTGTGGAAGTACAAACTTCAACCTCGACAGGACAGCCAGGCCTCACCCTTGCAAAAATATTAATTTGGCCTAGATAGTCAAAATGAGTGATGATGATGATATCAAGGTCTGACACTGTAAGCTCAGTAAGGGTAGATGCTGGCAATGGAGCTGTTAAGCAATACAACAAACAGGTTTAACATTGAACATGTTTATATACTTTTTTAGCTCACCTGAGCCAAAGGCTCAAATGAGCTTTTCTGATCACCTTTGCCTGTCGTCTGTCTCTCTGTAAACTTTTCACATTTTCATTTTCTTCTCCAGAGTGAACCACTGGACCAGTTTCAATCAAACTTGGTATGCATCATCAATAGATAAAGGGTATGCAAAAATAGGGTGGGGTCATTTAAAAAACCTTTTCAAGAACCACTGGACCAGGAAAGTTGAATTCACATAAAAGGTTCCTGTTTTGTGCAAATCATGGTATCCGGGGGTAGGGTGAGGTCACAATCGAGGATCAAAGTTTTACATTCATATATAGTACAGATTCAAATTTGTTAAAGGTCATGGCTCACAGGGGTAGAGTGGGGTCACAATAGGGGATCTAAGTTTTATATTTGAAATATATACAAGGAAAATCTTTTAAAATCTTCTCCTAAAAAACTAGATGCAGAACTAAACCCAAAATCGTAGCTCTTTGAGAAGATATTGGGGCAAGTCAGAGCGCTAGAGCTTCAGATGAACCCCTTATTAAAAATCTTCAATTTACGGCACAGAAAAAAAGTGCATGGTTAAGTCCCTCTATCACTGCATTCCTGCATCGCTGTCTCATGAATTTAATATTAAATAATTCCTAACATATTTTCCCATTATACTTGTTTCCAAGCATACTTTCAAATATTCCTTAAACCCACATATAACCTAAAAACTCCCAGCTTCATGTGATTTTCTTTGTTGATGTAGCCATGTTAGGTATACGTAGTCAGTCAATTTGAACCCCAGTTCATTTCCATACTCGTACTCATTTTGAAACATAATGTCTGTGTGAACTAATATCCCCACAAATATTTTTAGTGAAATATTTTGGATGAAATCATCCCAGTTGGGTTAAATACTTATTATTCAAAAACTGTAGGTTTGAATATTGAACTAATCTCACAGCTTTCTTAAGTTTGGTCCCCATCCACTCTAGTCTGTTTTTGCGCTTAACTATTGAAATGGAGTGTAAGGGATCAGACTAGGCTTTAATAGCATTATCAATTTTCAAAAGCTTTAGAAAAATTATACAATTTTAGGTCACTTGAGTAAACTCAGATGACATATTGCTATTGGTCTGCGTCCGTTGTAGTCCGTCGATGTTAACAATTGAATATTTTTAACTAAATTCTATAACTGAAAGGTGAAGATAACAAACAGCGATCAATCTACGATTCGAATAACAGAATTCTTTTCAAATTTAGTATGAAGCACACAAATTTACATTAAACCTTCCTGACATAGTGCATATTCAAGTTTGTTAAAATCATTTCCCGGGAGGTATGGTGTGGTAACAATAGGGGATCAAAGTTTTATATGCTGATATATTTAAAGGAAAAATCTTTAAAGATATCTCTTGAACTATTTAAGCTAGAGCTTTCATATCTTGTATATACAATTTTTATGGCAAAACAAATCTGACCTATTCAGTGTGTCCTGAACTACATTGTGTTTAAGGTAAAACTTATACGGTACCAATTTTGATGCACCAGATGCGCATTTCGACAAATAATGTCTCTTCAGTGGTTGGCGTGGGTTCGAATCCTGCTTGCACCGGTTAAGTGAGAAAGTTTCCCAGTTTACTCTCGGAAGGTCAGTGGTCTCTTCCCAGGTACATTGTATCTGGGTTCTCTCTTCCACCAATAAAAACTGGGCACCACCAGATAACTGAAAAATTGTTGAGTGTGGCGGAAAACAGCTAAAACAATCAATCATATTATGTTCTTTGACCTTGTGACCCTGAACTCTGAGTTTGACCTATTTTTAAGAAAGTATAACCTATTAAGTATATCCAGGACTATTTTAGATAGGGCTTTCATGTATTGTATATAGATTACTTATGGCAAGGTCTTTCATATCATTCCAAGACCTATGACTTCATACCTTGGTCTTATCCAGAACAGCAATATCATGCTTGTCATATCTTTGTGTTATATGATTTCATTTTAGTAATGTTGTGTTCTTTAGAGGTAGGTTTGGGTCACATTATTCATGAGAATAAAGATTGATAAAATAGCATTTATAAATCAAAACAGCAGGGCCAAGGTGACTCAGGTGAGCGATGTGGCCCCTGGGCCTCTTGTTGATTTTGATATTTGTACAGATATCGTTTGTATGAGAAATGGAACTCTTTCTTTTTTCTTTTACAAATACATGTATTATCATATGGATCCATCTGTGTTGATTATTTAATCAAAGGACTACATTCAATGTATTAAATGCAAATTTATTGATATGTCTGTGGTTGAATTACTCATGTATGTATACATTTTTTTGGCACATGCAATTACATATATAATGTATATATATATATATATATACTAATTGTACATATAACATCTCCTGTAATATAATAAAATATATGACTGAGAATAAAAGACCTGCTGTTTTCATTGCTACCATGGAACATTAAAAGATTAGAATAATTCAAATATCTTAATGAATTCTGTAATATATGAATTTGATATTTGTATACAATTGCCTCACTGGTGTTCAATGTGAACTTTGGTTTATCATTTCAGTTTGCTCTTTATATCAAATCAAAATTTAAGACAAATAAGGAATTATTTCCGAAATTGGTTAATATGGTACATTGTAGTAAAATAATCAAGAGTTTATTCATATGAGATAGCTAAATTCTACATGGATAACCAGTGACTGATTCTTAATTGTCAACATTTTCACCAAACAGTTTAGAAATTACCCCGGTACATACTATTGGGGGATTATAAAATTCCTTAAAAAGTGACATATTTTTAAATATCACCTTTTCAAGAAGAAAAATCCCTTTAAGTATATGAATCCTATGAAGAAATTAAAAGAGAGGTGGCTATAGGTATATGCGACCCACCTGATCTTTATTTTTCTGCAACATATTCAAGTGTGTTTTTATCACTTGTATGCTGAGATTCATTTGTGGCAAGAGCTGTTATGATGTCTCGAGTCAGAAAGCACCAGAATCCACTAGGAATAGTTTTAGATCTATGGAGCGCCAAATTAACAAACTCAAATATTTGAAGATATCTTTAATTATTTGAAGATATTATCAATTCATTTCATGCACGCAATCAAAGATCTCTTCAAATAATTAATATCTTCAATTCTGCATTATATATATATTGCGAGCATGAATTGAATTATTGATATCATTATTTATTCTGCTGAATTGATGCACGCAATAATTTAATTGTTGCTCTACTCAAATGAATTATAATTTAATGATACCAACAATAGAATTAATGCATTGCTACAATTCAATTGAAGAGAGCAATAATTCATTAATGCTAACATCACTTAATGTGCACAATAATTGAATTATTGCTCTCTTCTATTGAATTAATGATATCATTAATTAAATTGATGCGTGGAATAATTATTTTAGAGAGATTATCTAATTGAGATATAATCTTCAATTCAAGATATCCACAATTGAATGATTTCTTTAATTGAATTGTTGCTCTTTTAAAAAAAAAATGATGCGCGCATTAATTGCTTATGAAAGAGCCTTGTATATATAATTAAAAAGATCCTCCATTGAATTAAAAGAGATAATCAAGTTATTCATACAGAGCTCTAAATTAATTTTTGCGAGCAATATTTCCACCACATGGATGTGCGCAGCAATTGAATTAATGAGAGCGATAATTGATTTGATGCGCGTATATTATTGGACTTCAATTTGAGCTTATGTAAAACATTAATAAGATTTTAAAAATCAACCTGGTGAATTTGTATTATAAAGGTCATGAGAGGACACGTCCAGTTTTTGAACAAAAACAGAAGGTAATATATTCCCTTGAATTTGCAATTGGTCATCTCTGTTCTCAGATCGGCAGGGAAAGGAGTGGGGGTCCAAATCACTTTTATGAGGGTGATTATTTCTCATTCGAAGGCGCGAATTGCCAATGTTCAGGGAATGTTTTAAATCTCTACTTGCCTTTCGAGACTGAACTAAGTTCATCAATAAAACTTACAAATATGTAACTTGAATTTTACCTTTCGTTATAATAGTTCAATGTATGCGCAATGTACCAGGTTCAATTGTCGGTGTGTTTCAGACGTGGTTAATTGGGGGGGGGTGTCCAACACGTAACACGTTTAGGGAAGGGCGTAATGAGTGCCAAAGGCACGAAATCTCTAAACAAAAATATCTAAGATGAAGCAAAATCGTGATTTTTGGGGGTTCTCTATTACAATTTTGTCCTCATATTTCAAGGTGAGATGATAGTCAAAATTGACATAATGTGCATGTACATATCATAAACATGTAGATATTTTTGTAACAGTATATAAAGGAACCGGGAACAAATCCTGATTCTGAAGTTATGTTATATAAACTGGTGTTATAAACCGGATTTTCAAAGAATTTATGGTTTTTGCAACGTTTGATTAAAGTTTTCTGTAAGGTCACATCTATGTAGTTACATATATAAACAGAATGTTCATGAAAATGTTCCCTTTTAGAGTGGAATTAAGATATCGCGTAACATTTCTTTACAAAGATATCTAATTTTTATTCATGTCAAAAGTCAACAAAAAACTTAAAGTGATACAAAAAATGTATATAATTATGAATACTTGTTTTAGATCCTTTAGGCACTGTATTACAGAATTTTGATTTTATTTATCATACTTTTTGGTCGAATTACTACAGAGTCTGGCCCGTACAGCATGCATTGGCAAACGAGGGAGTCTATAATCATAGAAGTATATATATATATATATATATATATATATATATATATATATATATATATATATATAATAATGATGATTATCATAAGTTATTATTACATTAAAAGTCATCATTATGGACACTACTACCCCTCCCCCCGACCGGTCGCGGTAGCTCATTGGTAGAGAGTTCGCTTCGTAACCGGGAGGTCGTGAGTTCAAGCATCGTTCATGCGTCAAACCTAAGACGTTAAAATTGGTAGTGTTAATTGCTCCTTCGCCAAACGCTCGACATTTAGAAGTGAGAATCACGGATCTTTTGGATGTGACCTTATAAACGTATATCCCTTGTCGTACATGTAGTAGGTGTTGGCACGATATTTCAAAGAACCCTCACTGCTACGACTCTGAACCCTATGGATACATCGGATATGTCTAAATTCGTGGTACTCCGCTTAAAGCTGGTTACGTCTCAATATGAATAAAATATTCTCGACGGGACGTAAAATATATAATCAATCATCCAATCAATACTACCCCCCCCCCTTTATTTTTTATTTTCTTGCGGCGATAATTTCAACGAAATGTGTGGATTCCATGTCTATCCCATCCCAATTTCGATCTATGTCATTGTTTCACGCTTTTTTGTAAGCTTTAGAGATTTGGCCTTATTTATTTAGCGTGGTGAGAATGATTGTTTGGATGTTTCAGAGTGTTTGATTGCCCGTGTGTATCAGAGTGTTTAGCTGGCTGCGTGTATCAGAGTATTTAATTGGCCATGTGAGTCAGAGTGTTCAATTACACGTGTGTATCAGAGTGTTCATTTGCCCGTGTGTGCCAGAGTGTTCAATTGCCTGTGTGTAAAGGAAAGTGTTCAATTGACCGTGTGTAAAGGAATGTGTTCAATTGCCTGTGTGTAAAGGAAAGTGTTCAATTGCCTGTGTGTAAAGGAAAGTGTTCAATTGGCTGTGTGTAAAGGAAAGTGTTCAATTGCCCGTGTGTAAAGGAAAGTGTTCAATTGCCCGTGTGTAAAGGAAAGTGTTCAATTGCCTGTGTGTAAAGGAAAGTGTTCAATTGACCGTGTGTAAAGGAAAGTGTTCACTTGATAAGCAAAAATTCAAGGAGTGAATAAAACGATATTTCACAAATTTCGACCGCAGCAATGTCTTCTATGTTGTTTTTAGTACCAAATAGTAAATTTTCGTACTAAAATACCAATAACTGTCGAAGTGTTCAGTTGCAGGTGGGAAGTTAAGGTGTTCATTTGACACGCGTTACACGTATGTGTGTGTGTGTGTGTGTGTGTGTGTGTGTGTGTGTGTGTGTGTGTGTGTGTGTGTGTGTGTGTGTGTGTGTGTGTGTGTGTGTTCTAGATTCTTGGTGAGATTTAACAATCAAAATATGGGTCAATTTTTATCATCACCTTCATCCCCGTTTCTATAAAGTATACGTTTTTATTATATTTATATACCTACATTAGGTATACAGTGAAAGTTGAAGGTAAAGAACAGTGATCAATCCCCTAGTGCACAGTGCTTAGACTGTTAATTTGTCAATCGTCTGGGGATAAAGAATGTCGTATGTCTCAATGACCTTTAAAACGGTAGTCCTATGTCACGGTAGGCCTTCACACGATCAATACCCTTACTGATACATCCAAGAGCGTCATTCTTAAGTCAATTGTTGAGGCACTTCTCCCACACTTATTGACGTCTATATTTGTGAATATGCTTGAATTGGACATAAAATAACACATCATCTTTATTGACCATCTTTAATGTTTTCCATTGCAACGAATGAAACCATTTTTTTTTTCGACAAAAAGAAGCAGCACGCAGGAAGCTTACACAGTCTGTATGTAAACGTTCATAACATCGGCAAAACCGGGACCTGCAAACAAAATACAAAATAATATTTAAAAAATTGCATTATTTCCGATTCATTTTGGAAACAGTGATCACAGGATGAAACTATGGCATTCAATAAGCTTGAAATGTAACTTAAAGTTTATTGAACGGTTACTGAACGGTGACAGAACGGTTACTGAAAGGTGACAGAACGATTACTGAACGGCGAATAAAAGGTGACTAAATCACAGAAACTGGGCGAACTGAATGACAGTTTCATACTTTGGATCATAGTATAATCATATGATCTATAGAAAGAAAAGAAATTATTCCCTTATTTTTAACAGAGAGAAAAAATATCTCAATGATACCATATAGATACATGGAAAGCGAGAGAGAGAGAGAGAGAGAGAGAGAGAGAGAGAGAGAGAGAGAGAGAGAGAGAGAGAGAGGTAGATATACACAATCCACATGTGCATACATGTATGTAGTCGTAAAGTAAGATGTACAATAGTGAGGTTGATATATTTTACATTATCATACTCGGTCTGAAATCACTGAAGTGCTTCAACTAAACTTTACAGCCATTGTATCATATAATAAGTTGTGGATAGAATAGGAGGAATGTGTTTACTACGCAGTTGTGTTAAGTAGGGCCATAGAAATATGTCAGGAAAAAAGCATATTAATAAACAAATCAATTTGTGACAAATTCTGTAAACACAACCCTTTTATACAAAAACAATATGTATATATCATTAAGTGCATATTGACCTCTTATACATTTTTCACCAGATCGACAGTCTCTACATCAACTCTGTATCACGTGATCAAATATCAAGATAAAAACGTATCGTGTATGTATAAACCGTTGGATTGGCACGATATCCAGATATCAATGCAAGTTGAAGTTAATATAACTTCAAAGCATATTAATTTCTTAATTTGAAAAGTGCTGAGAGCAAGTTTATTGTGACTTGTAACATGTCTAATTTTTGCATTGAATATGCAAGATGCGGCGATTTGTGCACATACGAAGTTGAATCTAGCCTGAAAAACATATTTTCTGTTGAAGCCAGAACTTGCTCCCCTAACTTTCCTTTGGCACTGAAGTTCACTTGTCACATAAATCAAACATCTTTCACTTAAAAACCTCGGGGTGTCGTGCCAATGATGAAATTTCTATGTACGGAAACCCTGTTTATGCAAATGAGTCCATTGTGAAAGTAACTATACGCGTAGATTAGGGGCGATATCAAGATCACAATATAATATGGATATTACTTAAGCATGTATGCTATATAAAGAAGAAATTGAAACTTTTTCAATATCAAAGAGAATTAATATAACCCATTTGACAGAAACTTTTACGCGATTGCAGTTTACCGTTTGACAGCGATGGTAAATAACGAAACAATATTTTGACATTTCCAACAACAAAAGGACTGTAGATATGTACGTCATGACCTTCGTCATGACGTATTTTTCATTGTGACGTCGTACAATGTGCCAGTGCGGTAAAGTATATTTATGTACAGCACTGGTAGTAAACATTTTATGGGGAAAGCCTTAACTCAACCGCGTATAATGTCATTTACTTCGATTCCAGTTCGTCAGTCCTGACCCTTTACTGTACATGAACAGCGGGAAGACTCCCTTATTGGCCCACGTGCAAACATCTTTCTTATCTATCACCACAAACCACCCCGCATCCTTTGGACATCCACCATAGTTTCTGTTGATGTAGAAGTGTCTTTTGACATGAGCGTGGTGCCTGAAAAGATCAAAATAGTCATAAATGTTGTAGATTTCTACGGAATAGATGTATTGTATCTGATGACATCACTAAAAGTATTTTGTTACAAACAGTACGGCTATCGTAACGACTAGATTTTCTGATAGCCATGAAAATAGAATGTACATGCATATATAAAAATCAATTTTGAACATTCATGAAGACGTGAACTGCAGCGCTTCACGTCTAAATACTTTTCAATAAGAGCTAGGATAGACGCTTCCTGGAGTATGCTGGCGTTTTAACGTCGCAGTTCATGCCCTTATATAAGAAAAGATTTGATAAAATAAAACTCCGCTAACATATACGTACCCTGCGATGGAGAAAAAGTTTGTTCGTGAATTCGGTTTTAGGTCGTACCAACTGCTATGTAACAATCTCGATTTGCTGAACCAGTTGATGAAGCTACTCCCACTTCCATCAAATTCCAAGTAAGCCAGCGTTTTCCCTTGACCTCCAAGTACTACACGGATCTGAAAGGTATATTTACCATGGCTACAATCAAAATGGCTTGGAATCGTAAGAAGAATCAATTTTGTTTGTATCTGAATGCTGGAACACGTCCCGTGGAAGAAAGGTTTTTCTCAAATAGAGATAAATGTGATAAATTTTGATATATGGCAACCAAGACTGGAGCAATTATGATTTGTTATCGTGTTAACGCCTACCGTTCATCATGTACATTTAGTTGCGATGGCCGTATCATGTACCCTAGCGTTGCACTTCATCAACGTCATATCGGAAAGACTCGACACGTTTATATACAATTACATGTGTTAGACAAAGAAACAGTTACTACTTATGTTAAATGTCTTAGGTTGGAAGAAGTACCGTGATCGAGAATCGATGACTGGACTTCCTCATTGCAAAATGATCACCCTTAACACTAGACCACAGCGACCGGTAGAATAGGAATTGTAATATGTGTCCCGTAGCATATAAAGTGTATTTTACATCACCTAATTCATATGAAAGGGTAATTTATCCTTTTCTTTTAATCTTAAATGGTCAAAAATGAGCATGCTACTAAGCAAATATATATTTATTTGGATTTATTTATTAAAATTCCTTACATTTACAAATAGTTCTATTTAAAGAAAAAACATGATACATGTATTATTCTACCCTAGATGCACAAATATCTATTTTTTATGCATGAATTCTTAGCAAATAAATCGGCTATTTCATATGCCAATACGAAGTCAATATAATCTCATATATCATCCCATTGTAACGGTGAAAATTTGGAGTAGTTTGGTTTATGTTCAGTGTATAAAATTTCCTGTTAGGTGGTCATTTGAACTATCAAAATTAAATTGTTTGTATGAGAGATGAAAATAACGACCATTGATCAATCTCATAAATTCCATAAACAATATAAGATAGAGAGTTGGGCAAACACTGATCCCTGGATATACCAAAGGTGAGATCAGGTGTCTGTGAGGAGTAAGGATCCCGTGTTGACCGGTCGCATCCACCGTGAGCCCGTTATCTTGATCAGGTAATCGGAGTTATTCGTAGTAAAAGTCAGTGTGCCAAAAATGACCGGTATTGGCATGAAACATGTCAGACTGCATTTGACTCAATGATAGGTTGTATTGGCAAAGTAGATCGTTTTGATAATCATAGATTTTGCGAAATGTTGCGACTTTAAACGAGAGTGTTGGAAACCCTGCACCATCAACTTGTTTCTCAGTAGCCTGCTTCAATTTCAAAACTGACTATATGCAGAACAAACTCTTGCATATCGAATCATTTGAGAGATATAAACATCATATACAGGTGATAATAGAATGTTGCTACATGTATATTTCTAAATTTTACGAAACACGCTCTAACTGTAGCGAATCTGATGAAACCTGCAATCTAATAACTATTGTAAAGAATGTGAAATGAAGAGCATAGTAAACACGGACCCCTGGACATACCAGAAAGGTCAAACAATTGATATGAAACATGTATTTTGATACTTGTATCTTGTTATTATTATTGTAATAAACTTATCAAAAAATAGTGTATAAACTATAAACCTGGTTTTTTTCAAAGATCAAATCGGTAAGGGTGTTGGTAACTGCGATTTATGTGACGTCATTCCTTTGTTTAAGCGCCTCGTTATTTGTAAGGAACACAAAATTCCAGACAACTACTTCATAATATGTTGATTAACTTGAGTTCAATCTTTATCATTTTAATGTACACATTCTCTATTAATACAGTTATTTTATTATAGAGCTTATCAAAACTGTATCAAAAATGTCTTGAAAATTTCGAAATTCAAATCCAAAGAGATAAACTGCCTCGAACCTAAGACATTTTGCATTCATGAAGGTCAGAAGCACTTTTCACTGAATTCACGTAGGCTGATGAGAAATGTTTTAAGAATTAAACAATGTTTTATATGACAAAACGCTTTACTAATATTATATATTGGGTATTTAATAATTCTTATGATTTGTAAAGAATCAAATATATTTCCAATATCAGTAAATCATCGTTAAATTTAGGCTGAAGGTGTATTGTAAGTAATTCAATATTATCATGCCTCTCCATTCCTTAAAACAATAGACTGTGGCCCGTTTAGGGCCTCTGTTCCGTTACTTTTTTTAAGAAATGGAGAGGTATATGTACTTGGCATTAACTTAAACATATCGATTGTTCAATTATGTTTACTGGTAAATAAGATGAGTCCGTGTTAGGGATAAGTTGGTCAAGCACATTTTGTTCACATTTAAGGTAAAATGTTTGGGTTTTAAGCCATTCAAAGTTTCGCTGCCATGTTGTATTAAACTATCTTCACCCACCTCTTCGATTATCTATATAACTTGCACATTTTTATGACTTTCCTTGTTTTTTTTTTCAGTTTTAGAATAGATATTTGAAAGATAATAATTATCTAATTTTCAGAAGCTTGAAAATAATTGCGTATTTGAACATATCATTATTTAAAGCCTGTAGTACTCATGTGTTCGAGCTCACCATATGTACATACATGTAGTGTTTTATTATATAGATAATTTATGTTCAGTTGAGCAGGTAAAGCAAAAAATGTCAAATTTATCGACTAGCCACATCAGCTTGTGTATCAATCTCCTACGAAGAAAATTAACGTTTTTATTATTTTGTCGTTTAATTCATGTTCGGTGTTACTAAAATACCGATTAAGAGGCAGATCGGAGAAATACTACGGCAAGTTCGGGCCTCAAAAACATTAACTAATCTTTTCGGTTGCATATTGGAGAACAGTTATTACCAAGGGAGTCATTATCCTCGTAGCTTTTCAAAAAAAATAAAAACCTTGAAGTTGACCAACAGTAACAGTGGTAGATATACACGGAAATATTCACACCATATCTTCAGTTTAACTAACAGGTGGTGCGTTGTAGAACGCGACTGGCGGCGAGGTTTGCGCTAAAACTAAAAAGAAATCTGAATACATGTATGTTGTCTATTCTACCCTCCAGTTCCGATCCGCATAAATTTACATTAGATAATAAATTGTATTACTTTAAAACGACTAGCAAAGTTAAAAGAACGTCAAATCTTAAAAGATTTTCCCATGGTGTTTGAGGATAACATTGATTAACCAGAGCAAATATAATGTACACGGTAATCTTAGGTCGCAAGAGGACAATAATGTGCACCCCATGTTTAGCGTTCGAACTTCCGTATATTTCATAAAATTTTACACTTACACACACACACACACAAGTAGAATATTCCACCCATATATCTTTGGAGATATATAGATTAACACAATGCATTAATCTTTGATTATAATCGAGCTTATGGTTTTCTATAGTGTTATCTGTAATTATTTCAACTGCACGTGTAAGTGTATTTCTTTTACAAGGTGGAATTATAAATAGTGCAAATTGTTCTACATGGCATTCAAAAACTGTGCAAGTACGTACCTTCAAAATGCTGAGATATCTCCATTTATCAATTAGAGGACTTCGAAGATGCTTTCTAGTATCTCTCCAATTATCGAGATCAAAACCGTCCGGAATGCAACCAACTGCTGGTGTGCATCTTGAAGGTGATCTCTTGTACCATGCAGCACGAACATCCTGTTTGTTACCTTTAACAGCATGGAAAACTAGCTGCCAGTCTGAAATGGATGTAAATGTCAATTTATGTCATCGGATTGGTAAAATACATGTACTACTTTTGAGAGTCGAACAATTAATTTACTGTTTAGAAAATATCAGCATTTCATAGAACATTTGACACTACAAAAATGACACATTATTATTTCACAAAAAGAAATTAAAAACGTTTTGATCAACAATTAAAACTCACCATCTTCTTCAGATATGCCATAACTACCGGAAAGATCATGTGCAAAGAGCACGCAAACCAACATCCATGAAAACCAGATCATGTCGATTTAACCCTATAACATAACAATATTTAAAAACGAGTGAACAATATCATCAATCATATAAGGAATACTTAATCAAGGGTAGGGCAAACACGGACCCCTGCAAATACCAGAAGTGAATTAGGTGGCCTGGAGGACATCGCATCCCCACCGACCAGTCACCTGCCGCGAACCCCACACATTGATATCATGTTTAATCTAACAATATCTAAGTATATCAAATTAAATGGAAATGACATTGTCAGAAACCTTCCACACATGAGATCACATTATAAAAAAATACAACCATATCACTTACCTGGTATGCTCAGAAGACTCCTCCGTCAACTGTTAATTCGAGTATCTCAAAATGATTTCTTATATACAAAACAAAGTATCTGTAATCGAAAACACCTGCGGTTATTTAAAACACATTTTATTGTTTCAATGTTTCGATTATTATAAATTTCTTATAGAATTTTGTAAAACAGGTCCAATTTCATACCCATTACATCCTCTGACACAATTGTTTCTGAAGATAAAAGTAGATGCACCGAACTTTTCAAAGCGACTTGTACAAAATAAAATTAATGAGTAACAAAGTGTTCTCAAATATCTAAAACAATCTGTTACATCTAGCATGTTCTCGGATCAATCAACAATCGACGGCACCTATAAATCTATTAATGGTGTTCATGCTTGGATTTTTCAAAAATGGGAATACGGCCTGCATTCTGCGATTCTGGACGTTCCACATAACATCCTCCTTAAACCAAACGAAAATCCTTCCACATCCTGTCGTCAGTTCCGTAAGAATTACCTTTACTAAGAAAGGGATTATATGCAGTCAGCATAAACAACATTTTAGGTCGTACTTTTTTTAAATCTTCTATTCATTTCAACATATTTCTAGTTCTTGTTTACATCATGTATATCATATAGTATACTAGCAGTAAAGATACGTAATATTTTTGTAATATGATATTCAGAAACGGAGTCAAAATTTGATTAAATTTGACACTGAGTTATATTCATGCACTGTGAAAATGTTCCTTAATTGAAATTCAGCCGACCGTGACTCCACTCGACGCTGTGTGCAATCAGAGGTTTTTTTTCAAGAAAACGTGCATGCGGGGTACTCTTTCATCATTTTGTACTGGTAAATCATTACAAATCGAACCAATGGAACAGTGCTGATATTGAACGAAGTCGATTGGGATAGAGCCATTGCTCTGATAATGCAGGACATTTGCAACTTCATGTAGCCCAGCAATGCAGTGCCCATGAAAAAACATTATCTCGTTTAGTTGGGCGTCTCAGAGCCACAGGGACATTGGGTGACCGTCCCAAGAGCTAACGCCCGCGCGTTACGTCGCGATGTGAAGATAGAGGCACCTGTGTCTCACACTTCCGTAACGCTTCGGGACGACCTGTCCCTTACATTCCTCAGAATGATAGAATATTTACATAGAAAAGAAACCTAAATAGAAAAAGAAACTAACACTACAACTAAACTACAAAAGCTAATAACAAACAAAACATCTACATATTAATATCACCCAGTGTAATATGTTGCAATAGAAAAGTATGTTCTTATTGATTGTCAAGACTCAACTGGACTAATCAGTCTAACGCTGAACTAAGTAAAAAACAGTTATATCTATCGTGCATCCAGTGCATCCTTATAAATTATCATCTGTATTTTCCAATATTGCCTTACAGCTCACACCTGTGTCAATTACTCGATATTAAATCATCTATCATTATGTATTGATACAATATCTTGTACTTGTAATCTTTGACGGTTACTAGATTGAATTTAGATGTTTTACTATCAATTCGTCGTTGCAAATGTTGATTTTTTTGTGCAAATAAATGTAGGCCCTTTTCATTCATTTGGAATCGAAACCAATTTGTTTGTAGTTATTAGAGGTTTAAAATACATGCATTAAAAACGAGACAAGTATTGTACATTGTTTACTTGTCATACTAACTAAAAACACAAACTTCAATTCACAAGCGTAATTTTAATTTCATCTAATACGGTAATTTGGTAAAGATTAAAGGTAGAAATGAAAGGATTCTAAATTTAGTAATGTTCTTGTATTCATTAATACATACATACATGCATTACTAACAATGAGACTGTATCCCGTCAACATAAACATTTTTAGGTCATATTTTTTCTTATTTTATATATATCTAATCATATTTCAGGTTTCTTGTTTACATCATGTATTTCATATAATGTACTAGCAGTAAAAAGAAACAAGTCCGTTTTGTGTAATATGATGTTTATCACGAGGAAAGAATTTGATTAAATTTGACACTGATGTTACTTTCATGGACTTTAGTTGAAATTCAGCCGACCGTGACCCCATTCGCCGTTGCGTGCAATCAGCATTCTTTTTTCAAGAAAGCATACATGTAGGGTACTCTTTCACCATTATGTGCTGGTAAATCATTACAAATAGAACCACTGGAACAGTGTCGAGACTGAATGAAGTCGATTGGGATAGAGTCATTCCTCTGATAATACAGGGACATTTACAACGTCATGTAGCCCAGTAATATGGTGTACATGAGATAACACTATACCGTTTAGTTGTGCGTCTCATAGCCACAGAAAGATCGGGTTATCGACCTGGGAGAGAACGGCCGTGCGTTACGTCACGACGTCAAGATATATATATATATATATATATATATATATATATATATATATATAGCACACACGTAATCGATTTCATACGTCGATAGAGATTACAGGCCAAATTCTCGGCACTCATGGTCAGCCAATGTGTTCAGAAACGGTTAGGAATTGTTATTGGAGTTTCATTCAAGGCCACGACGTCACTATGTTGGTCCGCCACTTACGCAAAGGCAACGCCACTATCAAATGCAGTGACTGCTTGCAACTGCACCTAATCGGTTTTGTTTGGCCCATTGGATACGCATGATCTTTACTGACAAGTCTATCTTTTACACTCTATAGGTCAGAGGGACCACGACGTGTCTATCGACGTAATGGTGAGCGACATTCTGACACTTGCGTAACGGAAAGCAACAAAATTGGGATGTAAGATATGTTATGGTATGAACAGAGTTATCTCAAGAGGTGAAAACACCTCACATTGTCATCCACAGCAATGTTACAGCAGTACCAAATCGGGGTATTGGGACAGCACGTGTTTTTATCTATCAACGCAACCCTACGTTGCAGCAGGACTAGGTGAATTCGCATGTTGTTAAGGTCTGTTGTGAGTTTCAAGTTCAAAACAACGTCAGAATTCTTTATTTACCAGCATAAAGTTCCGATTTGTCCCCAATCGAGCGTTTGTGGGACGAGCTGGATAGAAGGGTTAGGGAGCGCGTTAACGTTCGACATAACGACGCTCAACTCACGTAGGTCTTTATTCAGGAGTGAAATAATATCCCTCGGAGGTCAATAAACAATTTGATAGGGTCAATTTTAAGGAGAGTAAGAGCAGCCTGAAGCCGGGGGTAGGCATACAAGCTACGTATTTAGATTGGGAAACGGCGTAGTTGTTTTACGGATATCAATGCAAACGCGGGCTGCTTAATTTAGGCATATGTTTGGCGCTTACGACCGTTCAGTAGGAATGTATCTGTATCGTCTCACACCTGCATTGTTCATGCATCTAGTGTATCCTTATAAATTATGATCTATATTTTTCATTGTTGGCTTACAGCTCACATATGTCAAAGACTCGATATGAAATCATGAAGTATTATAAAGTATGTTGGGAGGTTACTAAATTGAATTTAAACGTTTTACTTTTCATTGTTCATTTTGAATATTGATGTTTTTGTGCAAATAAATGCAAGAAATTTTTTATTAATTTGTAATAGAAGCCATGGATATTTTTTTTAGAGTTATTAGAGGTTTGAAATGTATTCATTATATAAAAGAGACTAAGTATTGTGAATCGATTTACCTGTCATAATAATTAACAAACATAAAATTCACAAGTGTAATATAATTTCATCCGATATGGTAATTTGGTAAATATTAAGGGTAGAATTAAAAGGATTTTTAATTCATTAATGTTAATGCAACATGCGTACACACATATATCTGTATACATACACACATACATAGATGCATGTTCATACATACATAGTCTTAAATATTCTTTATTTTAGAGATGTGTCATAACTATATACTCCCAATATGTTCTACATTGTATTCTGATGTTTATTAAAGCAACAAAATATATAATTACTAGTTTTCCCCACCTGCATTTTTCTTGAAATAACGCACTGTACGTGTATCGAGAACTTTGTTACCAGCATTATATTTCATAATTTTTATTTGTTTCATTTCTTCATGAAGATGTGTTGTAAATAACTGGGTATCTCAATTTCTATCTGAAAGGGTGAAGTTATCGAACAGTGATCAATCTCATATTTTTATAAAGATTCAAATTTTCGTAAAGGGCAAACATGGACCCTAGAAACACCAGAAGTGGGATCAGGTGCCTAGGTGAAGGAGGCATCCCCTATTTACCGGTCACATAAGCCGTGAGCTACATCATAAACAGATATATTTTTTCATCAATTCTAATGCATTGATTTTACTCTGTTTATTTTCTAAAGACTTCAAAATAATATGCAACCTTCTTCTACCACAGTAAAGCTGGTCTTTCGGACACTATGTCATTTCTCGACTCAAAAATGAATAGCAGATTCGCCAGTGTTTAGGTTATACATGGTATACAAATTATTTACATGAATAGACGATACAGAAATAATGTTATTGACTTTACAAAACTCCTCCACATGAGAGTAACAGAGTGGATCTACAGCATGACGTTAGAAATCAATTATAATGTTGAATGATATTAGTGACTGGAAACAAATCTATAACAGAAAAATACCAGACCTTCGAGATAGTAAAATCAAAAATTGATAATATTGCACCCTTCCTCTTAGACACTGGGGGGTGTCACGTAACATATGTTCTGTAGTATCCTCATATGTATACAGATTACATTGCATTACTCAGCTTGAAAGGTTTTACCGTATATCTTTGTAAATGCTGAATCGATGGATGTAGAATTACATGAAAGCAGAAAAATGAAATGTTCTGTTCAATAAAGGAAAACAAATCTTACAGAGAAAATTAAAAAAATATCTGAGTTTCCATACCTCATATTCCCTATTCCCTCATATTCCTTAACTCAACACTCTCGTTTCTGCTATTAAGAATATACGAAGTAATTGCTAGAATGAATTTATTTTTGGTGTCGTGGTTTCACATGTGTACAATAATCTATTTTCGTCTTTCAGTGAAACGGTCAGACTTCGCCCTCACATCTCATACTGTGTGAATGTAGACGTGCATAATATCTGCGTACCCGTGATCTGAAAAAAAAAAAACATATCATAATAGTACATCTACAACATGAAATTCCCATGTGTCCTCACAAAGCACCACATGTTCTCTAGTGCTGAAAAGTATAAACTATATGTATCTGGAATCTGAACTACATGTTTGAATCTCTAATTATACAAATGGAATACTTGAATCTTTTCTTTAAAAAAAGTTTGAATCTAATTTACAATTACGATGCGTAACAATTTGAATAATTTCGGCAAAGATTCGGCTCGGCTGAATGTTTGGACTAACGGCTTCACCGAATCTCAGAGCAGTCCTTAATAATTCATGTCTGGAATTTTTTTTTCAGCTTCGGCTGGTTTAGCAATTAATGTGCAGTTAGGTGACACTGATGTTCGCTTCAAATATTACACTATTTCTATATCACGACATCAATATAGGGAAATTGATATACATGCATAATATTAAGATTTGTTGTACAAATACACTTTAGAAGATTTCTAAACGCGCAATCGTATTTTAGATATTTGAATCATATTTCCCTGAAACCGAACGGTTCCTCACTAATACATGTACAAATTACAATTTTCTTTGCCCAAAGATACGTTGTGGTACTCTGGTTCAAACTTGTCAATCCGCATGGTTCTTGCAATGAAGAAGACTTGTTACAACGATGGAAAATGTTTACAGACAATAAATAGACGATAGACAAACTAACTACAAGCGGAAAAAGCTAATTTGAGTCTGCAACCGAGGTATAGTACATATAGAATTATGTGATACTACTAAAAACAACTCTCTCTCTCTCTCTCTCTCTCTCTCTCTCTCTCTCTCTCTCTCTCTCTCTCTCTCTCTCTCTCTCTTACCCTGACCCCACTGAGTAATTATTGACCCTTTATTATAGATAAAAAGCGGATGGTTTCCATTGTTTGCCCAGGTGCACACTCCATCAGTACTGTCTAACACCAAAAACCATCCAGCATTACTGGCACATCCACGGGAATCCCTGTTGACAGAGTGATGTCATTTTTACAAGTAAAGAATTTAATTTTAGATCACCTGCGATTCCCACACTCTGAGACTGATCATGGAAACTGCAAAATGTATTAATTCAAAATGGCGTTTAATGTTAAAATATTGTATTCACCCTTTTATAGAGAAGTAGGTTGTGTTGGATGTCTTGAGATCGGACCAACTACCATGGAGAAGTCTGGACTTGCTAAACCAGTTTAGTTTGTCGCTTCCACTTCCATCAAATTCTAAGAACGCAAATATGTTTCCCTGTCCACCGAATGTTACTCGAATCTGTAAATACAATATCCAAAACAATCATTTACAATTGAATATGCCAAGTACTTGTATTTATGTTTGATGTACATTGTTTTGCCGACACTTGAAATAAAATTCACGTTTTGCGAATACATCTAACGATGTTTGGAAATTTGAAAATTGAAGAACATTTTCCATTTTAATGTCTCCTCACGAAAGAAATGATAACGTTTTATCTTTCTATTTGAAATAATATCGTACTAGGTGCAAATGAAGCGCCTAGTAGTCAAGAAAACAAGACAATATATTTTTTTCAAAAAATATATATTTGAATTCCAGAAGAATGTGCAGTGTATCATTTTCATATTGGAATTTCCATATAGTCTAGCATTTCTCATCAGCAGTAGGACACATTACACATAACCTATTTATACGTTATTCAGCTACATGTAAATACATGTCTTACAATGTAGCAGAAATCAAGTTTCTTTGGTTTTTGTTTTTGGGGGGGGTTGGGGTTGGGGTTGGGGGTCTTTTTCAGTACCGCAGAATTCAGTAATACTTTGTGAGTAAACAATATTCACGTTAGTTTGCGAGAGGCTTCTTTCGCGTTATCAAAATATTGATTAATAATTCATAAATGAATTAAGTGCTTTTATGGTAGCATAGCGATCTTTATTTTACGTTATTTCGAACAGACTGAACGACGACTGTAATAATTTTAGTCCTTAATCTAAAATGAAAAAGGTAAGCAAATATATAAACATACTTTCACAATATTGAGTGATTTCCATTTGTCAATTAGAGGACTTCGGAGATGTGTCACATTGTCCCTCCAGTTATCCAGATTGAATTTAAGAGGAAGACAACCTGAGTCTGTTGTACATACTGCCGGGGACATTGTATTCCTGGCATGAAGAACACTCTTTCCGTTACCACTCACTGCATGAAAAACTAATTTCCAATCTGAAAATGAATATCAGAATTGAAATGGTGTATATCAACTTGTAGTCTCTAAATGACGAATTCTTAGCTTGCCATAGCTTCTTTCGTTAAAATCACAGTAATACACTTCTGGCAACACCAGGAATGTAACTGCAAACTTTATTTGAGTGAAGAGCTGATGAACAATTGACCACCACATGATGAAAGTCAATAAAATGTTAGAATTTGTCTATATTTTGTTTTGGTGACTACTCCTCAGTTTCGTCAAGCTCCTCGAATTCAAAACGGAAACTCGGCGTCATGTTAGGCGAGATGGTACACTAACGCATTTTCATTGAACACTATGGATGAGTATCATCAGTGGTTAGTCTAACTCAATATCCCGCCTTTCCGTTTTTCCATCTCATCATGGGTCTATAATAAAGAGTGAAAACGAGCAATGCTTGGAGGAGGGGTTGTGAAAAAACCAACATTTTGTGGCACTACACCCACAACTGGTGACGTCTTTACATGTTTAAAAATATAAACAACGTACAGACAAAACATTTTCAAAGTGGCCATACATGTTAGATAATTGACATTAAATGACTGAGTGTGTGAGTACATTGTAAGTGGATAGATGGGTGTGGTCGAGGCATCATCATATAGTTTACATTTAAATTTCAAAGACCCTCAGCAGTAAAGTTTACAGTAATCCAAAATCGATCGATCCTTGCACTACCAATCGATTTTCAATCGACATATTTGTCGGAATAAGACGTGTGGAACTTTTTCGTTGTTCTACCATAATTCCAATTTCTTTCTTCACTTTCGTAATCTTCATAGATTGTGAACTCTGGGGGGTTTTTTTTGTCGATCTAGTTATCCAATACAACCTATCATTGGGTCAAATGTTGTTTGACCTGTTTCATATACCGATTGTTAGGCCATCCTTGGCACACTTATTTTGACTACGGATAACTCCGTTTACCTGATCAAGATATGGGGTTCACGGCGGGTGTGACCGTTCGACAGGAAATACTTACTCACCTAGGCACTTGCTCACACCTCTGGTTTATCCAGGTGGCGTGTTTGCCGAGTTCTCTATTTTGTGTTAGTATTGATTATAGGAGTTATGAAATTGATCACTGTCAGTTATCTACACCTTTCCTTTAATAAATCTTAAGAAAAACAGGATAAGATATAAATATAATTTTTATAGAATTACTCAACTTTCTGAAGCTGTGTATAGCACAACAAACCGTCACTTACTATCTCCGTGTCCATACACTACGCTCGTCGAGAAAACCATCAAACCGAGAAACCGTAAAACGCCAGATGAGGAGGACATGGTGAACTAAATAAAATAATGGAATTTACCGAGATCATTTTAAAAATCATTTCCGGACGGTATCGAATATATCAATCAACAATTGAAGTTGCCAAATTCCAGATAAAAGATACGGTGCTGTCATCAACTTTGATTATAGGACACATTTGCTATCCTGTGTACATATACGGGGACAGATCTGAACTGCTCAACGTTGAGTAATGATCTACTCTTTGTAATTATAAGAATATTTTTCGTTTTCACAAATTTGTTTCGAAAGAAATAAAAGAAAAACTCTCACCTTGTTTTAACTATGTATCCACTGTACAATTTCCTAAACCACAAAAGCTTTAACTTATATAGAAATACAAAAAGATAACTCCACCCTCTAAGAATTTCCGTCCTTTGCTTGATCTTATCGCCTTACATTGTTCCTCCCAAATATTCTACGCATTTTATCTATCAAAGGCAAGTATCGCTATATCCTTATAGATTTATTCCGTTCGATAAATCGAGTAGAGGACATTAAGAAAACAAATTAAAACTTCATCAATAAATTATCATACATATCATAAACACGGACGATCGGCCATTGTAAATGAAATTATCTTCAGTATCCTGGTGCCCATGTACATGTAGAGTGCCTAAATTCTTGTGAAAAAACACTCAAACACACATACAGCATATAATCACTCACACACTAACGGTTGCGTTGCTATATCACCTCTCACAATGAATTGTGTGGTATTCACCCACCTATGTAACCCAAAAAGTCAAAAGTAGATTACCTCTAATTGTTGTTTTATTCATTTCTTTTAGCATATTTGGTATTGTAGTTCCCGTACCCTACTAGAGTGAATTGGCATATCATTTTGTTTTCTTCGTTTCCGTTTCACTGTTTCTATACAGTTTCCAGTCACGTGAACTAATGTCGTTTTGCACCAGAACATATTATAAAACTCGGATCTTTGTTTTATAAGCAAACATTGTCAGCCTTAAAAAGAAACTCAACCCTCGTGGTTCATCTCACAATTTAGAAATTCTCAAAACATTAGTGTCATGCAAATTGGAATTACTTCTGTTTTAGTACAGGTAGCTAATAACAGCATCATGTACTGCTAATCAAAACTTTCATCTAAAAATATTATTGATTTCCTAGTCTGACTAAATTCTACGTATGGTATGTTTAAATGTGTTAATATCAAATTGGGGGGGGGGGGGGGCTTACCGATAGTGTGTTTCATTTTTTCCTGAAGGGATAATACATTTAAATTTGCAGAGACAATGAAATATAATAGTAACTCAAAGAAGAAAAATGTTGCAAAAATTTCAGTCGAGCCTAAAAGATAAAAGTTTGATATATGTACCGGTAACTACCAAAGATTATTAATCTAATTTATGAACACCATTTTACATTTGTATGGATTCGTGCACTTTTAAACACAAAGCTTACATGTGCTTATCCGATATTATCTAATTGAAAAAGAATAAGCAGCCATATAACATTTTGAAGTGAAATTTGGAATTCATTTTCGTTTAAATCGCATGTGTATAGAATACTGTGTTGCTCCAATTTTTCAAACCTTGGAAATTAAAGTATCTAGAGTTGCTGTTGTTTTCAGTTGTATGTATCTTTGTAACATAATGCATATACTGGTTCATATGATATCTGTATAATACTGTGGTCTGTATATATGTTTTGGAACTAATTAGGTTATGCTGTATAAATAAAGGTAATATCAACATTATTATCTTTATTACTATCATTATCATAATTATCAAGTCCCGTGGGGATCCGGTTTAGACTAGGTCTTCAGTACACCTTGATTGTTTTAAGAGGCGACTAAATGAGGCAGTCTTTTGATAAACACAGAAAAGGTGCGTTTTAGTTTTCTCGCCTTTTGGGATTTAGAAAAAGTAATATTTAGTGAAATATCTCTTAACTTTTCCTTAACTATTCTGGAATATAAGAAATGAGTATCATATACATACATGTTCACGTTTGGGTGTGTGTGTGTGTTTTTTGTATCTGCTGTCACAGTCCCTTAACTTTTTTGTTATGTATCCAATGCTACATCTCAATACATGTAATTATTCAAGAATTTCATGAAACTAAGGATGCACTGCATGGTCCCGTATCCCGAGACCATTGTCCTTTGAAATTTAATTGGAAAGATAATATTCAAATGTATAACAACACATATGGTGCTGTATTTGTTATTTTGTTTGTCTTTTGAACTTTAATAACATCAATAACTCAATTACGTGATAAAAAGTGTTATAAAGCTGTCAATATTGGGTTTTTTCCTCGTTCAGAGGTTCTAATTTATGATGTTTTCACAATGAATGTGCCTTCTATCCTCAATATTCATATTAAACAAAATATCGTATATTTCATCTTCCCTCTAAGAACACTGTACCCTTTTCTACACAAATCTTATTAAAAAAGATTTGCGAATCTTGTTATTAAGGTGAAGATAACGAACAGTGATTAATGTTTTCAAGTATCTTTATCTAGGAATATGAAATGTACAAGGAGTGAATCTGGAGAAAAATATGTATGTAAAATTAAATATGTTAAAGACAAACTGGGGGAAGAAATCAGCTATATACGTTAATGTACAACAGATCACGTAATACTATAGGTAAAAGAACGTTATGAAGAGGGCAGTGGGTGTATTGTAAAGAAATATATACCTAATGTGTCTGATATATGGAATACTGTTAACAGGTACCAGACATAATGTGTCTGACATTTGGAATACTGTTAACAGGTACCAGACATAGTTGTGTCTGACATATGGAATACTATTAACAGGTAGCAGACATACTGTGTCTGACATATGAAATACTGTTAACAGGTACCAGACATAATGTGTCTGATATATGGGATACTGTTAGCAGGTACATCTCTTTCAAAATTCAAGGCAAACACAATGTTGTGGTGCTCCTTTTTTTCAGGACCAATGTCGTAAAACCAAATATATGTATTTACTTATTGGAAACACAACCTTTAGAATATACAAAGATACAATTGAATGCATTTATTATATAGATTAGAATCTTTAAGTAAACCGTCATACGATATGTAAACAATTGTTTTAAAAATCAATTTCATTTTATCCAACGTTATTAAACTATCTAAATGTTACATTGAACACAAATCAAATGTTTTTAAAATCTTACGGAGGTAAAGGAACATAACTATTGTGAGGAGACCAGTCCTATCTATCCTATGGGGATACGGTTTAGAATAGGTTCAGTACCCCTTGCTTGGGGCGGTCCTTCGAATGAGATTGCTAAAGCCAAGACAGCGAGTCACAGCAGGTGTGACACGATAAAGATCCCTCGCTACTCAAAGGTTGCACATAAGTTCCAAGATAAGACCTAAATTTTGAAGCCCTTAACCTGCAACGGTGACGTCTCCATATGAGTGAAAAATTCTCAAGAGAGACGTTAAACAGCATACAACCAAACACCTAGTCCTTCCTTAGTATAGGGACGTGAGGGGACTCATTCGCTTTGATGATACATCTCTCTTAAACAACCGTATTATATTCAGTGATATATCTTTGACTATTAGAGATAGCATTTTCATAACTTACACACAATGTACCAATTTACATTGTAAAGGAATAGCTAACAGTGTACTAATTATTTCGTTATTCCCCGATGGGAGTGTTCATCAAGAATAAAGAAATTAAATCATTAGAGGTAAATATTTAAACACATATTATACCACGAATAAGCAATAAAAATGGAAGAAAATGTTTTGAGAAATAGCAATAGCTGACATACATGTACAAACCTACGCTTTAGGAGTATTTAACCAGACGTAATTTCCTTAAGGTTACGAATAATAGAAATCGGTAGCCGTTTGTTGACAGCAAATTTTAAAGACTGATGTCTAGTACCTGCACCCCACATAACCCGCTTAACCTACTTACGTTTTTACCACCCTTGGGCTACATGTATAAGGTCAAGTAAAATCTTCTTATCACTTCTTTTTTACTTCCATCGGTAAAACACATTTCTGCTTTTTCTCCTGAGCTACAGATTTAAAATCAACCAATCTTGCTATAAAATATTCCTGGTTGACGGAGTTTTCAAAACTGTTCAATTGAAGGGTAACATACTCTCCAAAAAGGGGGGAAATTAAGAAATAGTACAAATATATTAGCTTCATAATAAGAAACTTCTTCACAATAGATTATCCATCATGGAAAAGAATGCATTTATGTATCTATTACAAACGAAAAAGACAATTTGGGCATCCTCTTTAAGAGCATATTCACAATTTGGACTAAGAATGGTATTGCATCTATATATAAGTCATAATTCAAAATACAGGTATACCTAAATTTCTTATAAAAATATATTTGGAAACCACTTTCCTGCAACAAAGTAATAAAATCCCGAAAAGCCATGACACTGTATCTAGAATGTACTCATCGTAAGGTTTTGGTTTTTTCATGGGTATAAAGATGGTTAAAAATTCTTTTGAAATAAAAAGCAGGTTCACGCTAACCTAAGTGTGTATCATATCCTCTAGTGATCAGGCTATCTACCAGTGGCTCACGACATTCGATGGTTAGCAGGAAATGTTGACTCCTCTCCTCTACAATATGTTCTAAAAGAATTTGAAAATATCACCCAAACACGAGTGTAATAGGCTGAATTTTATTTAGCATTAAAGTGGCAGAGACGCGATTTGAGCTTTAAAAAATCAACATTTATATTTGTCCATTTACATTTATTACAATGCTTAACTGAAGTATTTCTAATAGTCAAACAAACTTTGAGTATCATTTGTTGAGTTACAAGTAAGATAGAGCACTTACAACCATTTGTTATGTAAACAAAGTTCGTGTCATGTTTTTGTTTACATATAGATTGCTTTATGTTATAGAAAATATATTTTGAAATAAAAATTATCTTTTTAAGAATTATTCAATTACGAGATGATTTTATGAGAGTCGTGTTTGTGATGACGAAAGGTATTTCACAACATGTGTTCGAAAACGTCGTATACATTATGTAAATGTATATGTCACAGCTTGTAAGACAATTGTCTTAAAGTGTTCAACTTTAATTAAATCTTCTTAAAGATAATATCCATAATAAACATTATAATTTCTGTCACACAATGTTAATATTTTATCTCTTTGAACTGTTCTTTGTATGTACCTTTCTTATCACTGATGTTTTCAATCTTCAATAGCAGTTCAATATTTGTTGTAAATGTGATTTTCTTTTCGATGCCAATTTAAAGTTGCAAGCATTTTCATAAACGATGTCAATACGGAAAAAACGAGGAATTCTAAAATTCACCTCCACATTTTTATCACTTGAATACCTATAACATGTATACGTACGTTTTAATCACAAGTAGTTTGTATCTTAAATAAACACACTCATTAAATTTTTAGAATTTATTCCATATTATCGGACACTAAAATATGTGTGAAAGTTCACTCTTCATTCTTCATGATGAAAGTGGATTTGCCGATTCCTCGTGGAAATCTTTCAAAACAACTCTCCATGAGCAGTACCTGTTTTGGTCACTATTAAGTTTGACCAGAACAACGTGGTTGAGAAGGGTGTCTTGGGTTTTATTTGTTTTTGTCTGTTTACTGTTGATTCTGATGTTGATAAGACAGGCAGCATTCAGTCATTGTAATGATTCATAACTCTTCCGCATTGGTCTCGTTTCTTTGTATGAAATAAATATGAAAAACAAGAACTTGATACATTGTCAGAATGGGTTAAAAGCATAAGAGGGATATTAAAATCCCGCATTAGACACATGAAAACAAAAGTACGTACCATCTATCCTTCTGTGTTTAGTAAACCAGAAGTGATAAAAGAATTAGATAGGTTACATGAGGAATATGTTTTGGTTCCAGCTGACAAAGCTAGTAACAACATTGTCTTTGTTTGTAAGGCTCATTATTACAACTGTATTTTAAACGAACTTGGCATTAATTCCACTTTTGGTAATCATACTTATACTCCAACTGCCCTTTCAAAAGACGAAATTCTTCAAAACCATGCTTCAGTTTTAGACACATTTAATATTCCAGTCAATGGGTCGAATGAATATGAGTTACCGTACCTATACTGGATTCCTAAACTACATAAAAACCCTTACAAACAAAGATACATTGTTGGATCCAGTAAGTGCTCTACCAAGCCCCTATCTTTGCTCCTCACGAAAATGTTAACAGCTGTGAAGGAGAAACTTCAAACTTACTGTGCAACTACATATGCCAGAAGTGGTGTTAATCAAATGTGGATTCTAAAAAATTCTAAAGAACTTTTAGTAAACTTGAAATCACAGAATTTTTCCCAAATCAATAGCATTAAAACCTATGACTTTTCAACACTATATACGACCATTTGTCACGATAAATTAAAGACTAAACTTTTTGACATCATAGACAGTTGCTTCTTCAACAAAAACGGAAAACGGAAATATTCATATCTAGTGATCAGTCATTCAAAAACTTACTTTGTTAAACACCACTCTGATTCCACGCACAAGTACTCTGAAGTTGAAATAAAAAATATGCTAGAGTTCCTCATTGACAATATCTTCGTGGTCTTTGGTGATCAGGTCTTCCAACAGTTTGTTGGAATTCCCATGGGCACGAATTGTGCTCCTTTGTTAGCTGACCTGTTTTTATATTCATATCAAGCAGAATTTATTCAAAAACTTCGACGTGAGAAGAAAAAATCTCTCGCTGTGACCTTCAATTCGACTTTTAGATATAGCGATGACGTTTTGTCTATTAACAATGATAGCTTTCATTCATATGTCGATTTGATATATCCCTGTGAGCTGGAAATAAAGGACAACACAGAGTTGTCCACTTCTGCTTCATACTTAGATATTTTATTGAAAGTAGACATTAACGGCAAACTAACAACTCAACTGTATGACAAACGGGATGATTTCAGCTTCTCCATCGTCAACTTCCCACATTTATGTAGCAATATTCCATTATCACCTGCATATGGTGTTTATATATCTCAACTGATTCGATATGCAAGAGCTTGTTCTGGGTATAGTCAGTTTTTAAATCGAGGTAAGCTACTGACAAACAAGTTGATGGTACAGGGATTTCAACAGTCTCGATTGAAGTCTGCATTTCGCAAATTCTATGGTCGTTATAACGATCTAGTTCGTCAATACAATCTCGCATTGGGTCAAATGCTGTCTGACGTGTTTCATACCGATTGTTAAGCCGTTCTTGGCACACTGATTTTGACTGCGGATAACTCCGTTTACCTGATCAGGATATGGGGCTCACGGCGGGTTTGACCGGTCAACAGTGGATGCTTGCTCCTCCTAGGCACCTGATCCCACCTCTGGTGTGTCCAGGGGTCCGTGTTTGCCCAACTATCTATTTTGTATTGCTTGTAGGAGTTATGAGATTGATCACTGTTCGTTATCTTCACCTTGCATGAAGTTGTTTGTCTAGGCACCTGGTCCTACCTATGGTATATCCAGGGGTCTGTGTTTGTCCAACCCTTTATTTTGCATTGGTTATAGGGGTTATGAGATTGATCACTTTCCATTATCTTCGCCGTTTGTTGTATGTTCTTTTCATAATTTCATAATTTTTCTTTCATATTCACAAGTAACCAGCTTTAGGTGAAATTCCACAACTTTAGACATATGCGAAGCTCTCATGGCCATGACAGTGAGGTTTTCTGTCATCAATCTCATTTCTAAGTGCCGAGGATTTAGAAAAGCCTTTGTTTATGTCTTAGGTTTGACGCGACCAGACTAGTGCGAGACTCGAACACCTGATTAAAAGTCGAAAGTGTATCAATGAGCTATCATGACCGGTGAATAGGTGTGTGATATTTTTTTAATCCTGTTTTCATTAAAGACAACGGTATATGTGCAAGATGTTCCAAAATATCTGAAAATATCTGGAATGCACTCATTTTGGGGGATAAATAATCATACCCTTCTATGAATGGTACTTCTCTCTTTTAAACATATAGACATATTTGTAAAAGAAATAAACAATTTATGAAACAGAATTAATGTTTCCATCTGCGGCTCAGGTGTAACAAAAGAGTGACTACCTACTGTTTACTCGCTAATGTTCATCACATTACTACCTACATCAATAATAAACTATCGACTGAGTCTTCATTAAAGGTCTTTATGTTCCACAATACATTGATTAGATATTAGAAATTAATCAGAAAGATGGAAATGATTGAAGCTTTTGATCTGATTCAAGGGGTGGTAATTGCATCAGATTGCATTTTAGATTTTGGAAATTGGACTGACTTCTGAATAGGTGGAGTCAGCATATTAGTCTATATAAGTAAAGACATTGTTTCTAACAAACTATACTATTCGTACAAATACATGTACAACAAGGTGAGTTAATTTTAAATGTCAGAGGCAGGCTAATTTTTTTTAAATTCTAAACTTGATCGATAGTTCAAAGACCAGTTTCTTAAACATTGTGGCTTCGTAGAATAGCGCTCAAAAATTATCTCAAAATCTACAGATGAAGGTATAGACAGTTGACTTCAGCGAAGGGAATCTTATGTACTTCCCATTGAATCTTATTTTATTTATTTTGTATTTTAGATGATGTTGTTAGGCTTTAGCTGTTGTGCTTGGTTTTCTCTGGTTCTCGTTGCTGTTTTGGCTCAAGATGACGGACACGATTACACAGATGGTAAGATATAATCTGATACACCTACCGTGGTATGTCCTTATGTTCAGGGTCCATCACTGAACATAAGGACATACCACGGTAGGTGTATCTATGATATCCAAAGTACTTATCTATAGATTTCAACAACTTGAAATAATGATCATTACCTCTGAATTTGTTTTTGTTGATATTATTGTTGTTTCTTCCGCCCTGGCCATGAAGTGATATGATAAAATAATGAAATAATAGTGTTATCCTTTTTAGTCCTATCGTCAAAATTCAGCTCCTTGTCATTGTGTAAAGGTGTGCGTATTTGAAGATATATCATGAAAATACTCGTGTTAAGCTCTTTAATTGGTTCAGGTTGAATATCATATTGACATTTTTAATTGTGTTTCTTGGACTAAAAATGTCAAACAATTCATAGTTTTCACTCACTAACCCAAGCCTGGGGGTTATACAACTCTTACTGTAATCATATTCAAACTCAGCCATGTTTCTGTTGAGTACAACTCTGAGCAAGTTTAGAAACATGCTCAAAAAATCTTAAGCATGTACTCCATTTGAGTGTGAGAATGATTTTATAAAAGTTTCATAACCTTTACTTTTGAGTATGAGTACGATTTAGAACACAGAGTTTGAGTATGAAAACGTGCTCAAAAAGTTTTATAACTTCCAGGCCTGTACTACGTGAACATTTTGAATTGAAATCGAAATTATAGATACGTCACAAGAAGACACAGGTCAATTTGAATTTGGTTCAGGTCAAACACATGTATGCCCCCTGGACTTGAAACAATTTTTTCCACTCATTATCTCAGGCATATGTTAACTCAGTCATTGGTCAATTTGAACTGAAGGATATAAATATAGGCCGCGAAGTACACAACTACACCAAATGAATCGTTCAATTCTTGACTAGAACCATCCCGTTCCAACACCAAACTGTTCCGTTCAAAGCCTTCCGTTCCCAGGCCAAACCGTTCCGTTCCCATCTTAAACAATTCTTTCTTGATAAAACGTTTGTTCCCTAATGTCTTTCGTCTCCACATGGTAATTCGGAACACGCCTAGTGTTATGGAATCATTGTAGATCAATATTTTGCTCAGACGGAGATGAAGAAGACAAATTAGATTTAATGTCAAATGGAGCGGCACATTTGTGTAGTAGAGAATTTTTTCGGGGTCAAACAAAAAAGTCTTTATTTTTAGATATACAAATTTTTGGATTATTTGTTGAATGTAAGTGCATTCAAGTCTAAAATTATACATAAATGTAATTGACCTGTTTTGATCGAATCGTTGGAAGATTGAAATCGAGTCTTTACTCCCCTTAATCTTTAGCTAATAATGTTTTCATTTGTGTTTGTGAATTACGAAACTACGAGTTGCTATGGCAGCGGTGTATTTTGATGAAGATTAGTGTACACGGATGAGAACTTAGCTTCCCTGATATCGTCTTAAATAGTTAAAGTGTTTATTTAAGTTTGCGTACCAAACCTATACCATTACATGTACATACATGTACAAATACCGCCAATTATTTCCCAAATATTGAAACAGTGTGGGCTTTCCTTTACTAAACTGAAATACAACGTGCAGT
This sequence comes from Ostrea edulis, assembly GCF_947568905.1. NCBI lineage: Eukaryota > Metazoa > Mollusca > Bivalvia > Ostreida > Ostreidae > Ostrea > Ostrea edulis. The sequence continues at coordinate 68,764,085 of NC_079166.1, read as the reverse complement.
GTGTTAAGTTTTCTTTCTTTTCAATCAGTAATGACCTTTTATCTATTTCAAATGTTGATAGGGAGTTTTCGTTTTGAATGTGTGACTTGTATCATGACAAATGCACAGTCGACATCTACATTGTACATTGATGATAAATGAATATGGACTACTTTTACAAGGCTCATTTTATATCAAAGATATTTGGAAAAATATGAATTTAATTTGATATTAACAGAACAAACAAGAACAAGAATAAAAATCCCCGTTACCAATTGTAAGCAATTGTATATTTGAACTCACTGTTATATAATTTCAGACTATCTAATATGTCAAACGAAAATAAATTGTCAGTATCGTATTCCAATGGTTCCATCCACTTCTATTAAGCCCACAAGGTAGTAGTTACATAGACTGAACTTTTATTTTTATTTAAAAAAATATTTTTAGATGAATAAATATACTTTCATAAATTTCAATGAACTTACAATTGTGCAGCTACGAGCGATTGACTAAATGTCCAGAAAAAATACATATACAAACTGAAATATTTTAAATAATATACGAGGGTTGTCCAACACGTTCGTGGACAAAAACAGTTTTGGTTCTTTTTGCATTTATTGGTTCACTTTGCAGTTACGATCGTCGTTCCGTTTTCGTTCACCGTTTCACTGGTGTAGTTGCATGTTACAGGGTCTATATATCTCGAGAATACACATACCAAGTACTTATATGGGTTCGGTCGGGTAACTGTTGGCAAATGAATGATTCTTGAGTTAAAGAAAATTTAAACATTCAGCATCTGTCTTTTTTTTTTTTTTTTTTTTTTTTTTTTTTTTTTTTTTTTAGAAATTTCGCTATAGTTGACATTGTCTTCGCGGACCTTGCAAGAGATCACAAGTTACTACAGTCCAATTTTGTCTCCAATCCACTGGTGTAGATATTCAGCACATGAATAGCTGATCCATCAATGTTCACGTACATTATGAAATAAAACGCAGTGTAAGAACAAATGTAACGTTTTTTAATAAAATCGACGAATCGTGATTTGAGCTAGTGATACAGTTTTCATCAATATTGTGTAATGATTTTTCAGAATTTGATCTCAACAAGGTTTAATCATAAGAATTGTTCGGTGTATACCTTTAACAACATTCATCATCTTCAGTTCAACAGGGGTGGGGGGGGGGGGGCAAAGGTCCTAGATTTAAAACTTTTTTGCCAGTGGGAATATTAATGTAGTTCAAAACATCTACTTGGTTGATTATTTTTATTTGTCATTTTCATATTTATGAAACATACTTTACATATGTATAACATTGTCTTAAATACTGTCCATATTCCAGGAAATTTCTTGACCCTAGCTCAACACAACTTAAACACCAGCATTTATAATATGACGTAGGGAATTCTAAATAATAAAGTTATTTCACTAAGCCAGTCCATTATGTTTTAGATTGGCAATTAGTATTCCACGCTGTTAAAGGTAACGGGAAAGATGTCAAAAATGCCTGGACTACGAATTCTTCATCAGACTCCCCCTGTACCCCAGATTCTGGCTGCATTCCACCCGGATTTAGTCTACATTACTGGAAAGATACCACGAAACATCTCCGGAGTCCCTTAATCGATCAATGGGATTATATCAGTATTCTGAAAGTATGTAATATTTTACCTATATCACTTCTTTTTAATTTAAAATAATAGTACCGTGTCAAAAAATATCGCACTGGCCATTGCATTTGTAAATGCACACACAGTAATATGAAGCATGGCGACGTGTTTAGGACGAATAATTTTCATTCCTTATAAACGTAAGGCATTTTATTCAAAAACTTCTACGTGAGAAGAAAAAATCTCTCGCTGTAACCTTCAATTCGACATTTAGATATATCGATGACGTTTTGTCTATTAACAATGATAGCTTTCATTCATATGTCGATTTGATATATCCCTGTGAGCTCGAAATAAAGAACACCACAGAGTCGTCCACTTCTGCTTCATACTAAGATATTTTATTGAAAGTAGACATTAACGGCAAACTAACAACTCAACTGTATGACAAACGGGATGATTTCAGCTTCTCCATCGTCAACATCCCACATTTATGTAGCAATATTCCATTATCACCTGCATATGGTGTTTATATATCTCAACTGATTCGATATGCAAGAGCTTGTTCTGGGTGTAGTCAGTTTTTAAAGCGAGGTAAGCTACTGACAAACAAGTTGATGGTACAGGGATTTCAACAGTCTCGATTGAAGTCAGCATTTTGCAAATTCTATGGTCGTTATAACGATCTAGTTCGTCAATACAACCTCGCATTGGGTCAAATGCTGTCTGACGTGTTTCATACCGATTGTTAAGCCGTTCTTGGCACACTGATTTGACTGTGGATAACTCCGTTTACCTGATCAGGATATGGGGCTCACGGCGGGTGTGACCGGTCAACAGGGGGATGCTTACTCCTCCTAGGCACCTGATCCCACCTCTGGTGTGTCCAGGGGTCCGTGTTTGCCCAACTATCTATTTTGTATTGCTTGTAGGAGTTATGAGATTGATCACTGTTCGTTATCTTCGCCTTGCATTCATATCTAACTGATAAAGCTTTAACAACATTGTATTTCTTTTTAAGCCTAATAGTACGACTGTATTTTAAACTAACATTAATTCCACATTTGGTAATCGTACTTATATTCCAACTGCCTTATCAAAATATGAAATTCTTCAAAATCATACTCACTTTAGACACATTTGATATCCTAGTCAATGGGTTAAACAGTCTGTTGGAATTTCCATGGGCACGAATTGTGCTCCTTTGTTAGTTGACATGTTTCTATATTCTTATGAAGCAGAATTTATTCAGAAACTTCTACGCGAGAAGAAAAAAATCTCTCGCTGTGGCCTTCAATTCGACATTTAGATATATCGATTACGTTTTGTCTATTAACAATAATAACTTTCATTCATATGTCGATTTGATATATCCCTGTGAGCTCGAAATAAAAGACACCACAGAGTCGTCCACTTCTGCTTCATACTTAGATATTTTATTGAAAGTAGACATTAGCGGCAAACTGACAACTCAACTGTATGACAGACGGAATGATTTCATGTACTCCATCGTCAACTTTCCATATTTATGTAGTAATATTTCATTATCACCTGCATATGGTGTTTATATCTCTCAACTGATTCGATACGCAAGAGCTTGTTCTGCATATCGTCAGTTTTTAAAGCGAGGTAATCTACTAACAAACAAGTTGATGTTACAGGGGTTTCAACAGTCTCGATTAAAACCCGCAGTTCGCAAATTCTATGGTCGATATGACGATCTAGGTCGTCTATACAACCTATCATTGGGTCAAATGCTGTCTGACTTGTTTTATACCGATTGTTAAGCTGTTCTTGTCACACTAATTTTTACTGCGGATAACTCGGTTTACCTGATCAGCATATAGGACGTTGGGTGTGATCGGTTGACAGGGGATGCTTACTCCTCCTAGGCACCTGTTCCCACCTCTGGTGTGTCCAGGGGTCCGTGTTTCCCCAACTATCTATTTTGTATTGCTTGTAGGAGTTATGAGATTGATCACTGTTCGTTATCTTCACCTTTCATGAATATGAATCACCTTATCTATATTGGATCCTAAACTTCACAAAAACCCTTACAAAGAAAGATACGTCGCTGGGTCGAGTGAATGTTCTACCAAGTCCTATCGTTGCTCCTCAAGAAAATATTAACAACTTTAACAGAGAAACGTCAAATGCACTGTGCAGCAACATATGCTAGAAGTGGTGTAAATCAAATGTGGATTCTAAAACAATCTAAAGAACTTTTAGCAAATTTGGAAACAGCATCAAAACGTTTGAGATTTCTACACTTTACACGACCATTCCTCGTGATTACTTAAAGACTAGACTCTTGACACCATAGATAGTTGCTTCTCTAACGAAAATGGACAAAACTTCATTTATTTGTATCTAATGATCAGTCATCCAAAGATTTACTTTGTTAAACACATGCTGGAGATCCTCATTGAAAATATTTCCGTAGTCTTTCCAATTGGTGATCAGGTTTCCTAACAATCTGTTGGAATACCCATGGTCACGAATTGTGTTCCTTTGTTAGCTGACCTGTTTTTATATTCTTATGAAGCAGAGTTTATTCAAAAGCTGCGCTATGAGAAGACACAGTATTTTGCTGTGGCCTACAACTTGACATTTAGATATATCGACGGCGTTTTTTTTTTCTATTGACAATAATCATTCTCACTCATATGTCGATTTGATATATTTATGTGCATTTGATATAAAATATACCACAGAGTCCTCCACGTCTGGTATATTCAGAGGTCGTGTTTGCCCATTTTTATTTTGTATTACTAGGGAGCTATGAGATCGATCACCGTTCCCTATGGAAGGTGAAGATAACGAACAGTGATCAATCTCATAACTCCCACAAGCAATACAAAATAAATAGTTGGGAAAGCACGGACCCCTGGACACACCAGAGGTGGAAACAGGTGCCTAGGGGGAATAAGCTCACAAATGTACCTTAATAGAAAATAGGAAAGTAGCACCCTAACCCAAGATTTACATATTCGTCTAACTGGCGATAATGACGATAAAACACCAATAGTATATCGGCATTACTGTTAGAATCATACCACTTTCATGATCAGTAAAAAATAATTCTTAAACATTTAAACAAGTAACCATTTAGCCCATGTTTTACATTTTGCACTGATGCTATACAATTTTCTGTCAAAATTTTCTTAACATACGATTATATCAGTAGCTGCAGGGTAAATTAATTTATGACCTTGCATACGGTGTATAAAAAGTATCTTAAAGTATTTGGTGTAGTGTGCTACTTTTACAGCTTTATTTCAGTGTGTGACAAAGGAAAGACGGATCGACATGTTAAATGGAAGGTTTTCTCCGTTAAACATTATTGTCAATGAATGAAATCAACATAATTTCATAATATCAATAAATTCTCAGCGTTTCACATATATATATCCCATATATTCCATGTCATACATTTCAAATACTCCACATTTTGTCGGTATTTGCATGGCACACATTAAAAAATTCCTTGCATGTGTCAGCGTCACTCGATTTATAGTTCTGACGTCATCAGTTTACTTTCACATTGATCAGACAGAAATTACACGACAGCAGTATAACATTTCGAATTTATGTGGATCTTAGTACCTGCATGAACGAACTTCTTTCCACGTTGTGCAACTTTAATTCCAAATTCATGTATCATACACATATGTTAAAGCTTTGATGGAACGTATATGTCTCATTTTAACTTGGAATTTGAAACAAAATCGTCGTCAATGCTTTGGTTTATCTGCAGATCCGAGTGGTGCTTGGTGGACAAGGGAAAACATTAGCATTCTTGGAATTTGATGGGAGTGGAAGTGACAACCTAAACTGGTTTAGCAAGTCCAGACTTCTCCATAGTAGTTGGTCCGATCTCAAGACCGCCAACACTAACTACTTCTCTATTGAAGGGTACTTGATACTATGATACTATATTTTGCAAAATTGAAGTTTGTTGCATTTTATCAAATGATAAATGGGTGTGTTCATTATTACTCACATGCTGTAAGTTGCAAACATGTTTTAATAACTTTGTTATTTCTCGTTTCAGACACGACTCAGACGCCCCATACCATCTCAGAAGACACTTTTATGTCAATCAACTGTATGCCGGATGCCCTAATGATACTGGATGGTTTGTAGTTTTAGACAAGACTGATGAAGTATGTCCATGGGCAAGAAAAGGAAACTTCCCCGTGTTTTTGTTCAGCACGGGCTCACAAGTTGCTAACTGGAACAATAGTAAGTCATAATTGAACTAGGATTTCATGCGATTTTGTTGCTATTGAATATGTTGCATTATTTTGTTCCCATATAAGAATCCTACTTTGGTGATCAATCGAATTCATGTTCCTAATCAGTTACAAGATCAATGAAAATTGATGTTCAGAAAAAAAAACACGATGAAACCATATAATCGAATACAACTGAACATTTATATATGCAGAACATTATGCGGACTAAAATTAGATATATTGATTATTTGGTATGTCCGTCATTGTTCGTTATCTTCATCTTTCATGTAACATTCATGAGATTAATAATTGTTTGTTATATTTTTATATATGGTATAAACATGCCTTTCAAATCTGTTTTAACTTTACTAACACGTCTTAATATACATTTTTGCACATACTGTAACAATGGCTCTTAATTGATTTTCTTTCTTTTTCAGACCCAGGAATCGCCGATGTGATGAACGTATACATCCAAACACTGTAATGTACATGGAAGATACCTCCATGTTGCAATAAATGTGCGTCATAAAAAATATTTCAAACAGAAGGTGTTTTATTATCCATAGCGCTAGCTATTGACTTCCGACATCTACCGGTATTCTTTATACCTCATTTGCTTTCTTAATCACTATATGTGAGTATCAACATGTTCGTTTCTTTAACCAGTATCACCGACTGGGGCAAAGGTAGACGTCATTGTATAGTTGATTAAATTCCCTGCACATCACAAGTTACGCCAACAGGTTAAAGGCTTCCATAGCGAAATGTACTATAATTCTTGTGTGAAATTACACCTCAATATTCATAAGTATAATAATGATTTCACACCGAAACAATGTTACACATATGCTGACTGCAACCGAGCTAACATAACTTCCCCGACATGGCAATTTCCAGTATCGTCAGCCTATGATCACGAAACACTTAATTTTTAAAAAACACAATGAGGATATATTTAAAAGCAAATGTTCAGGTATATGCGGACTACCAGGTGAACTTTTAATGATATACTAGACCCAGTAGCTAAGTACTTCGTTACTAGCTTGAAATTACGGATGTATATTTAATTGCTGTTATAAAATTTAGAAATTCATTTCAAATTTAAGGATTATCTCCCTCACGCATAGCTCTTATCCTTAAACAATTTTGACTCCACTTTTTTGGCCCACTGTTTTTACCTATAATACCTCTAAAACTTCATTGTTATTTCGGATTTCAAATATTTCGGTTGAGCATCACTGAAGAGATATTATTTATCGAAATGCGCATCTGGTGCATCAAAATTGGTACCGTTTAAGTTTTACATACTCCTCGTTGGCAACTCATCCCAATTCTGGTATGTCCAGAAGTCCGTATTTGTCCAACTCTTAATTTTAAATTCCTTATAGGTGTCACGAATGACCGGCATTCCGATGATCAGCAAATACAAAAATTATCTCTCTCTCTCTCTCTCTCTCTCTCTCTCTCTCTCTCTCTCTCTCTCTCCCTCCCAGAAAATGAACATATTTGCATCTCTGCATGAAACTTTAAATATATATATATATATATATATATATATATATATATATATATATAGTTGCTGCATTATGATATTGTACAGAATGTGCTTAAAAAATACAAATTAAAATCATTTATGTTTTATACTGTTTAGGGACCTTTTCCCTTTGGTTTTATGATATCCATGTGACCATCAATGACAATGGACCTTTTGTCTACCTATGCTTTTTGCATTCCTTTAAGATGTTGCAAGCCCCATGACGAGTATAAACACATTTCTGTACACTATTTGTAATAATTGTAATATTTACGAGATTCTGACTTTGAATTCTATTTGCGATTAATATACCAAATGCTTGTAGACTGTTCTGAGATGGAACGAATCGTTCTGTAAGCTTAAAAAGTTGTGGTATATTGATTTTTTTGTTATGTCAAAAGGGTTATTCTTCACATTTTACTTTTACAACACGCCGCGTATTTCTCAATTCATGTATTTTTCCTCATTGGCTTCATATCTAAATATTTTACTTGAAATACAAAATGATGCAATAAGTATTCGGATAAGATGGTGCTGTGTTTACACTCGCAGCATGCATTAGAGAAGTTTTGCTGTACTTGAAGATCTATTATATAGAAGTCGATCTACTTCCGTTTTTTAAAAAGTGTCTTCATGCGTCATATGAAATCCTGTGACTTTCTTGTCGTATGCTTCGTTTACAATATTTGAAATGGGCCAAAAAAGAAAAGAACTCGGTATTGGGGTGCAAGAAATAGTACGGAAATTACTAGAGGAAGGGAAACCAGCAGACATGTGTCAGACTTGTTGGGTATTCCAAAGTCTGCGATTGGGGATATAAAGAAAAGATTTAAGAAACGAGGTTATGTAGAAAATATGAAATGAAGCATTAGACCTTCTTCAGTAACGAAGCGTGATTAGAAAAGTTGGTATAAAGTAACACGAGGGATAACTTAGCATATATTACTCACAAATGCAATGAAAATAGAAAAGTGCCTATTTGCAAACTTACCGTGCAGTTTAATTGACATGGACATTATTATACTAGGCGTGTAGCAAAAACTGAACTCGTTTTTCAGGAAACTTACCAAACTTTTACTCTGGTGCAGCGAAAAAAAAAATCAGACTGTAAGTGGACTGTAAGTGGTCGGAATAAAGTTATATTATCAATTGAATCTGGATTCATGACAGGGTATGATTCATGAGTGTACTTTTGGCTTAAACAGAGGAAGGATGGAGGCCTAATTTGGTATCATGGCGTGGGAGAAGGGCCTGCTATGAAAGGTGAAGATAACGAACAGTGATCAATATCATAAATCCCTTAAGGAATACAAAATACTTGCAGTGAGTCGGGCAAACACTGACCCCTGGATACACCAATGGTGGGATCAGGTGTCTAGGAGGAGTAAACATACATTGTCGACCGGTCACACGTGCGGTGAATCAGGTAAGCGGAGTAATACGTAGCAAAGATCAGTGTGCCAAGAACGATCTAACAATCGATATGAAACACGTCAGACAACATTTGACCCCAAAGAAAGGTTATATTGGCAAACCAGACCATCATAACGACCATAGATTTGCAAAATACTGATTTTAAAGTGATGATATGGGGATGCATCATTTGACATAGTGTTGGAATCGTCAGGGCTTTTGAAGGCAATTTAAATGCAGAAAAGTTTCAAAAGATTCTTGGTCTGAGCCTGTGGTTCGTCCTGGTTTGCCATTGCCCCGAAGGAAACTACATTCGTCAAGATGACAATTCACCAGTGCCTAACCAATTCAACCTTTTTTACACAGGAACGTGGTTAGTACGAAGAGCTGGCCAACACAAAATCCTGATATAAATATAATTCAAAAACATGTTACATATCAAACAGAACCTACAGACACCAGTTAGCAGAATAAAGTGTCGAGATGACTCTCTTACCTTGCTAATGTAGAAATGTCGTTATCTTGTTTCATCACTCTGTACATGTTAACGCCAACTCGACTTCATGACAAACTAGACTTCAGTTTCGTTATCGTGATATTTCTATATTCGTGTGGCAATATTCCATTACCACCAGCAGAAGGTGTCAAGGTATTTAATTTGATACACTACAGCATGTATGATCATTTTTTTATCCTGTGGCAGATTATTAGAAATACGTTTATGTTACAGCGGGCTTTAACAGGCTTGGTTCAAATTAGCCTTTCACAAATTCTATGATCGTTCTTATCATTTTAAATATAATGCCACTAGGTCCAATGCTGTCTAACGTCTGTCATACCAATTGTTAGGTCATTATTTACACATTTATTTTGACTACGGATTATTTCGTTTACCTGATTAAGATATAGGGCTTTCGGCGGTTGTGACCGGTCATCGGGAGGTGCTTACTCCTCCTTTGAACATGACACCACTTCTTGTGTTCCCAGTTGGGGTCAGTGCTTGCTTTTCTCTCTATGTTGTATTTTTAAAAGGACTTATGAGATTAATCATTATTTGCCATTTTTTCTTTTTCATATTGGTATATCAAAGACTTCTTACTTGATTTCAAAATTAATCAATCTACCCGTGTAACCTAGTCCTTTTAGGGATATTCTGAGTTCCTGTAGTCTTTTTGTCAATTATACGATTTGAATCAGTTACTATAATACAGACCGTTCATGCGTTCATCTGTACTATTTTATCGTGAAATTAATAGAACAATGAAGGGCGTTTAAAAAGCTATGGGATCTCTGTAAATCGTTCTACGTTTGTTAAAAATATGATACAGTCATTAAAACAAAACTTTCAGTCCCTTGATGTATTGCACAAAGTTTTCATCAAAAGTTTCGGCTAATTTTGTCGAATAGTTTGTGTTCTAACATATAATCAAGTTGCCGTCTATGGTGGTGATCTTGCCGTCGATGCCGTCCGTTTTATTTGGAGTTAGCAATCATTGATCAAATGAAAATGATCATTTTCAAGTACTAATTTCAGTCTGAAAACAATTACCTATTTTGAAGATTTTTGACATTATTGATATATTTAATTTGAGGTGGGGTGAATCTATCGGGTGATTAAATCGTTTCATTGGTTAATTATTTTCCGCCCTTTTTAGGACGGACACCTATGTCCTGTGATTTGACGTTGCTTATTACAACTATCAATATTTTGATTACGATTATCAACAGTTTGCAATTTCTGGAATAGAGTGTGAACTTGTATAATAAGATATCAAATTGATACGTCCCATGCTGACTAGTTTTCGGACCCCATACAAGTATATACAAACGAAAGTCAGAGTCAGTTACAGTAGACTTTCAGAAACTCGGGACCAATTCATTTTTATTTTGAAATGAATACAATCATACTCAACTTTTACAACACGGAAAAGGGTAAACACGGATATCAAGCACTATTTCACGTCCTACGATGACGTCACACGGACTGCAAATATGCAATGAATCGATCTAGTGGAATATGCCCTCTGAATTTGTCAGTGATTCTTTGATGAGGTATAATGAAATCAAATATGCACCAATGTTGTTGCTGTCCTCATCGTCCTGTTTGATCGTTATTTCAAGAAAAGTATACCGGTCTGTGCACTTTGTCGATTGTTTCATTTAAAATATTTGAATCATTATCCATGATATAAACTGAGAGGATTTGAGCAGCAGTAACGATATTGTATAGGGAATTATTTTTATATTCACACTAATATTTGTTTCCGCCGAAGTCATTTTATTAACTTACTTTTTTACCTCTGTAGTACACTATACAAGAAGTTATGTCATAATGTGACATCTTAGTCATAATTACGCAGTACATGTCGATCGGAATTCCTTGAATGTATATGGCATGTCAAAGGTTGCAATATTTGATCTTTTCCATTTGTATTGTATAATTTTCCATTTGTATTCTATATGTTCCATTTGCATTGTATAATTTTTCATTTGCATTGTATAATTTCCATTTGTATTGTATAATTTTCCATTTGTATTGTATAATTTTCCATTTGTATTCTATATTTTTTCATTTGTATTGTATAATTTTCCATTTGTATTCTATATTTTCCATTTGCATTGCATAATTTTTCATTTATATTGTATCCAGGAAATGTTTATTTTGATTTGTTACGAAGGATTTCATTAGTTAACGTCACTGATATACCACAAATGTAGACGTGCTTAGCACACAGGGCCGTAGCAATGACGGTTCTTTATCGTGCCATTGCCTGTGCAGCGATACGGAATATCTGTTTTTAAGGTCATTACGGAAAGACCCGTGATTCTCACTTTTAAATGCCGAGTGTTTGGCAAAGGAGCAATCACTGTCTTGGTTTGATGCGGCAATGATAGTAACGGTTCTCGAACTCACGACCTCCAGGCCACAAACCAAGCGATATAGCACTGAGCTACCGCGACCAGGTCCATGCAGAACTAGTTATTTTTAAAAATACGTAGCTAGCTCTAGTAATGGCGAACCCCCCCCCCCCCCCCCCCCCATCATTAAAAAAAATAGAACTGTCCAGAAAAGCATGCACATTTTTATTTAGTCAGAATTGAGTAGATTTGGGGGACTTAATTCGGCCCTTGGGTCCCCACCAATTGTTCACATCGAGTTTGATTTTTAAGTTATCGTTTATTGAATTTGGTACTACGCAAGATGTTGAAGAGGTAAAGTTCAGGAGCCACGTTTCGCAGGAATGTACCGTATGTGCGCTAAGTGTAATGGTGTAACACCCCCCCCCCCCATTAATTTATCGCTTTTATGCGTCTAATGAGATCAGCATATTCAAACTAGTCTCCTATTTAACCACTAGCTGATCTAGATAATTCTGAACGCAGTAAACTGCTGGATGTCTGGGGAATGCCTTAAGATCCCTAGTGTGGTCCAGTGCAAAGCCTTGGTGGAGGGAGGGGGGTGCAGGGGGAGGGCAAAGTCAGTGGCTGATTTAAGGGGGTCCCCCCCTAAAATTTTCAAATTTAAGGTAAATCTTGGTATCTTGTTTAGAAAAATGTATTAAACGATAAAAGAAGCAATAATTTCTCCCATTCCCTAAGAAATAAATGACAAAATCTTTTGATTTCTTGAATTACTTTATTGCGAGAACTTAATTTTTCCAGAAACCCTTAAGATTTGCGTCGTTTTACCAATTTCACTGTATTAAAAATGACATATTTCAAGCTCTATAAAATCTGTAAAATCCATGAGCTTCCGGGGGCTTCGCCCCTGGACCCCCACCAGGGCTTCGTCCTGGACCCACTGGGGGCCGCCTTAAGGCGGCCCCCAGACCCCCTGTCTCATAAAGTGGCGCCCCCGTAACCGCAATTCCTGGATCCGTCCCTGAAGTCCCCTGAAACAAGTGCGTTCTGACAAAATAAAACGTACATGCATGCTTTTTTCGACATCTCTATACAAAATATCATATTTGTGAAGGGAAAAAAGGGGGAGGGGTGTCCCGGCGCAAGATTTCTCATTGCTAGCTACATGTATGTTCAACTAGTCCTTATATGGAACCGATCGCGGTAGTTAAGTGATATACCCTTTGGTTCGTAACCGTGAAGTCGCATGTTCGAGTTCTACTCGTGCCATGGCTGCATCAAACCTTAGACGTAAATATAGTTAATACATTCCCATACGCATTGCTATTTAAAAGTGAGAATCACGGATCTTTCGGATAATGTGACCTTAAAAGCAGACACCCCGTGTTGCGACAGGCGTTGGCACGTTAAAGAACACCAACTGCTACGCCACTGTGAGCGTACACGTAGCATAGTAAGTCTATTTGTGGTACGTCACCTGCAGCTGGTGACGGCTAAATATAAGTGGGACCTAAACTAATGAAATCCTTCGTAACAAATCAAAATAAACAATTCCTCGTATGCAATACAAATGAAAGATTTTGCAATGCAAATGGAAATTATACAATACAAACGAAAAAATTATATGATACAAATGGAAAATATAGAATACAAATGGAAAATTATACAATACAAATAGAAAATATAGAATATAAATGGAAAATTATACAATACAAATGGAATGTATACAATGCAAATGAAAAATTATACAATGCAAATGGAAAATATAGAATACAAATGGAAAATTATACAATACAAATGGAAAAGATCAAATATTGCAACGTTTGACATGCCATAAATGTATCGCGCACTTGACTTAGATTTCGGATGCAATACGATTATGAGACAATTTGATGCTTTGTAGTTAACAATGTATCAAATTCACTCATGGATGAATCGTATTACATCCGAGATCTACATTGTATGTCGAGTGCGCGAGACATTCGAGGAGTTCCGATTGGGTGTATGCTACATATCACCATATACTTGCATGGACATGCTCATAATATGTACAGGGGTTTTAATGGATAGCATGCCTTTCAATAATCTTATTTGCATAGAATCCCTGTGTGTAGCCTTAACTCATATGCCTATTTTGTGTGCTTTTATTGCGTCATTTACATGCTAAATAATTTGGGATCAATTAATGAGGTAATTATCCTTCCTTAAGGGAAAAACAAAACGGGTTCTGCTTTTGGGCTTACTAGTATTTGAACATTATCGTTTTGTGAACACAAAGGAAAAGTCACACTTGTTATTCTGCCCGATTTTTATTTCCACAATCCAACATCAGTGCGATATACGGCTAGGCTTGTAACGTCGACATATAACTAAGTCTTTTGAAATAAAGATTATTTATTTATTGAATTAAAAGAAATATTTCCTGCTAAAAGGAAATACCTTTCTGAACACGAGTACATGTGTACATAATATTTTTTGAATAAATTCATTTTGAATATCGGAATGACTGTACATGTACATAAGTTAAAATTCTTGCAGCTACAAAGTCTGGATATAGACATTCATCAAGTCTGCAACTCCGATGTCTGAAGAAGAAAGCATTATAACAATTGGTTTTTACATACATACACACATACATACATACACGAACACAATCATCACCGACAGTGTTTAAATTGATTCAAGAATGCAAATTCTTGCTACCAAAATTCTTGAGAATTGATAAAGAGTTGAATGCCTTATTACTATTAGGAATCTAGAAAATGTTTACTTAATTCATCATTATACGTCTAAACAAATGGTTATTCCAAAATAAATCATTATATTATTATTATTTTATCCTTTGGCAAATTTGATATATAATTATCAATATTTTAGCTTTGTCTCGTAATATGCGTACCGTTATCAAAACTTAATGTAGTTATTAGTTGCTTTTATAAAATGCAGTACATTATAAACTATTAAAGTAAATGTCAGGATTTTATTGATTATTCTGAGTAATTTCCATCATAATAGTATTGGCACCTATGCTCTTTCTATGCGAGATATCTCCCTTTTCCGATGATTCGGTGAAAACAAAGGTGGATGATGAAAGTATCTTAGCTTAATTTGCAAATTTAAAATAATTTGTTACAATCAGTGAGTCTTAGGCTATTTTCCACTTTAGATAAGAAACATTCATACAAGCAATACCATTTGTGTCGCACGATGACAATTTCTTATGTTCGATTTTGATAGATTGTTAGAATTATTGTGCTGGATATGGGATATAGCTTATATTAGAAACAACAATGGTAGTATGAAAGGTGAAGATAACGAACAGCGATCAATCTCAAAACTCCCATAAGCAATACAAAATAGATAGTTGGGCAAATATGAACCCCTAGACACATCAGAGGTAGGACCAGGTGCCTAGGAGGTGTAAGCATCCCCCGTCGACCAGTCACACCAGCCGTGCGCCCTATATCTTGATCAGGTAAACGGAGTTATCCGTAGTCAAAATCAGCGTGCCACGAACGGTCTAACATTCCTATATGAAACACGCCAGACAGCATTTGACCCAATGGTAGGTTGTATTATCAATGTATATATCTAAAAATACTATATTCTTAAAATTTTAAATAGTAAATGTAGTTTACTTTTCCAGTGTGCAACTAATTTTGCATATATTTGTGGGAACATGCTAAAGGTCCACCGAAGTCAAATTAAGAGAAGTTAGCAGGCTAAAGCTCGCAGAAATGAATGTGGATGATCATCTGCACATACAAAGCCATGACAAAGTCCCAGTGGTGACTCAGCCAGTTTATTTTTAGACAGCCCCGGAATGCACAGACAACTCTGACAATTCAGTTTCAATAGTGTCAACATTGTCAGGTACTATATTCGGGAAAATTATTGATACCGAGGGCTACATTCCACCCCAAAGAAATTCAGCACATATTACTTTGGGTGACAATATCAATTCTTCACTTAGGGAAAACATTATTGACAACAAATATTTTTTTATTTCTAGAAAATCTAATATTGAGGATACTGTCAGCGACAAGATTTTGTCGGGGGGGGGTGTCAAGATCTAAGATCAGTGCGGAAATTTTATGTGTATATGAAGCACATCCAATAATCGATTACACAGTATATATTACACGATAAATAAACTTACTCCGGTTCCAATTTGCAGCTTTAGAACTTTTGTTGTACAAAAACACTGGAACGTTTCCCTGCCTTGCCCATGCACAGACGTCTCTCTTATCCACCACCACAAACCATCCGATGTCCTTAGGGCATCCAGCATAACTCTTGTTGATGAAGAAATGTCTAGTGACCCGTGATTTGTCACTAAAATCAGAATTATCAACAGCTGAATTGCTATTTCTACATATAGTGAAACGACCAATCACGAATCTTAAACTAGGTTTTGAAAGGGTTCATTCGAAATCAGGTACCCCAACATGGAGAAGTAGTTAGTTTTGGAGGTCTTGAGATCAGACCAACTACTATGCAGAAGTCTAGCTTTGCTGAACCAATCATTCTTGGTGCTTCCACTTCCATCAAATTCTAAATACGCTAATGTTTTCCCCTGGCCCCCAAATACTACACGGATCTGTAAAGACACGCATCATATGTAAATAATAGTTCTATGTAAAATTCAATATGCTGATACATTTCTCAGAATTGACATTCGCAATTTTACATTTACGAACACTTCAAATTTGAATCGCATTCAGCATTACACATTTCCACCGTTATTGTAACTGGTCACGGAGGTGAAGCGTTCGCTTCGTAACTGTAGGTCGTGAGTTCGAGTCCTGCTTTTGTCATGGCCGCGTCAAACCTAAGACGTAGATATAAGTAGTGATTGCTCCTTCGCCAAACGTTTGGCATTTAGAAGTGCAAATCACGGATCTTTCGGATATGACTTTTAAATCGGAGGTCCCGGGTCACGGCAGGCGTTTTTACGTCATGGAACATTCACTGCCACGGTCGTAAGCAATGAACATAGGTCTAAATTTGTTGTATTTCATTCACATCTAGCGACGTCTCAATAGGAGTGAAAAATCCTCGACCGGACGTAAAGCAAATAAGCAACCATCGTTAATGTAAAAACAAAAGGAAATGAAACGCGTGACTTTAAAATGAATTGATTCAAATACTTTAACTTTAACTTGAAGACTTTCCAGTGGCAGTAGTTCAATGATTCAGAGCGTTTTCTTCATAACCGGTAACTCGTGAGTCCTAATCCCGCTTATGGCATGATCACATCAAACAAAAAACGTAAACATATGTACCGATTGATCCTTTGCCAATCGCTTGACAGGTAGATGGGATAATCAAGTGGTTTTTTTTTACTATGTCCTTAGAAACAGAGATCCCAAACGCGGCAAACGTTTGCTGCATTAACAAATTATCGCTGGTACGGTCATGAACGCGAAGCGTAGTTCTAATTTGTGGTAGTTCATATACAGCTTGTAATGTCTTGAATATCCGTGATATTCTCGAAGGGTCGTAAAACCTGTACCAAAAGAATAGAATGGTGTTTCAAATAAAGATTCCCCAAAGCGAAAATAAAAAATCAACAAACGAACTTAAACGGGTGACGGGTGTACGGTCACACGTAACGGTCATAATGAATTCAACTATTTAAAACAATTCTTTTGTGCGGGATGTTCTAGTGCAGAATTAGAGTCTTTGGTGTGATCGTAAGAAGTCTTTAAGATTAGAGCTAAGCAAAAGCGTGACAATTTCTCGCAATGTGAGTATATATCGTACTTTCCATGAAATTCAACGACTTAATACTAGGCAACCTAATTATCCCCTTTAAAGCCATTGAATAACAACAATTTCAACACACTTTTAGAATATTGAGCGAGTTCCACTTGTCGATTAAAGGACTTCGAAGATGTTTCGTGTTATCCCTCTGGTTGTCTAATTTAAAACCAGCAGGAATACAGCCAGCTTGTATCGTGCATATTGAAGGTGACCTTGAGTTCCAGGCATTAAGGACATTTTCACCATTCCCTGTTACCGCCTGAAATACTAATTGCCAATCTGAAAGAAGGAAACGTAATTGAAATAAAACACCAGTAATCCGTTCTTGTTCACACACGTAGTAAGATAAACTTGTTTAGTTCGAAGGATGATCGTTACGTTTTAAACGCGGAAATCTGGAAATATAAAAGAGTTGGGATCAGGCGTCTAGGAGAAGTAAATATCTGTTTACCGGCCACATCCTTTGTAACCCAGTACACGGAGTAATCTATAGTCAACATTAAAATACATAGAACGGCTTAACATTTGGGAGAAACATGCCAAACACCATTCCACCTAATGACAGTTGTATTTGCAAACTGAATAATTATAACGACTATTGAATTAATGAAAAGCTGACTTTACAATACTGTTGAAATCCATGTAAAATTACCATACGTGGAATATGCTTTTGCATATCGAACAAGATGAGAGACATAAACCCCATTTGCTGGTGATAAGGGAATATTGTAATATAAATATGGGAAGTTCAAGATGGAGAATCTGAAATCACCCCATATATCATTAGGATGGATTATTAATTTGCCAGTAGAGTCTATGTTAGATAAAGATCCAAATATGAGGCCGATATGGAAGACTGTTGTGTTTTCATCGGGATATATCGAATTGACAACTGACACAAAGTAAATATTGCTATAGCTAGATAACATGTCGTAGAGGTATCAAAATGTTTAAATGGAGGTCACAGCAAAACAATGGACAAGCTTTTGAAGAAAAGAAATGTACCTCTCAATAATACCAAAAAACCAGGTCAGTTAATAGAATAGCACAACAGACGCGGGGGAAGACCAGATCACCAAAGACCACGTAGATCTTGTCAATGAAAAATATTGGCATTTTACATCAACTTCAACGTAACTTGTGTGTAGAATCAGTGTGGTGCTTAACAGCGTATTTTGATGACTGATCACAACATATGAATATTTCCAAAGTTCCATTTCTATTAACGAAGCAGCTAACTATGATCTCAAAAAGACTAGTATCCAATGTAAAAACTTATACGGTACCAATTTTGATGCACCAGATGCACATTTCGACAAATAATGTATATTCAGTGATGCTCAACCGAAATATTTGAAATCCGAAATAACAATGAAGTTTAAGAACTATTATAGGGAAAAAGAGTGTGCTAAAAAGTGGAGTCAAAATCGTCTAAGGTTAAGAGCTATGCGTGAGGGAGATAATCCTTAATTTTGAAATGAATTTCTAAATTTTATAACAACAATTAAATATACATCCGCATTTTCAAGCTAGTAACGAAGTACTTAGCTACTGGGCTGTAGAGAGCCTCGGGGACTAACAGCCCACCAGCAGAGGCCTCGATTTATCGTGAAAAATGGCGATATGAACTGTTGACAGATCATACGCGTAGGGGACTCCTGATTTTGGAAAAGTTTTGTGATATCCAATTTATTTATGTTTAACCCCTCTCAGATTGAATTACAATTAGTAACCTTTTTAGTGCTACTATATTTTTTTCATTGGCTTTGTATCTTTTACGTCCAATATTATAAAGGGTGTTGTTAAATTTCCCTGTTCATAGAATTTTTTTCTCAAAATAAATGTTTTTATGGATCGCATACTTTTAAAAGATACTTCCGATGATCCACTTCACAAGAAACTAAGATAATATAGCTTTATTTCAGATATCAGAATATTTTCTAAAAATACCATTATGAATCAAAACTCACCGTCTTGGAGCCCATGTGTTGACCTTATTATCAAGACAAAAATCAGTGCCATAGGAAACATCGCACGAGGAAAGCAAAACATGTTGGGAACCTAAATTATGATAGATCATAAAAGAATATTAAAAGCGTGAATCCCTGTACTGTAGACAATTTGGTTTGGGTAGTCGCCTGGCAACCATCATATCCTGGATTCGATTCCCAATTCTAGCACAGCATCGCAACTAAGCCGATTGATAAACATATCATGGATATCCCTTCGTTTAAACGCCTAAAGTTCGACTTTGGAAATAAAAATCATATTAATATTTTTTTAAAAAATATGGTCATGAATATGTGAAAAAATGTGGCATTTCACTTACAAAAGAAAATATTTCAACATGATAAAATCAACGAATTAAAATTAAAAGCACGAAACCAGCAAAGAAACAAACAAATCAAATCATTAACTGACTTCATAGTAATATGTAAACTATAGGTTTTAACGAAAAACAAATATCCTTACTCAATTGAAATACAACTGTTACCTTTTTCTATATGCACGCAGGAATCAAGTAGACTACTGAATGGAAATATATATACAAAAATAAAATGATGCTGACCCCACCCCTTTCAGCCCATTCGATAGAAAATTATCGACGTGAAGATAAACGAACTGGAAAAATAAATGACAAAGTCGTCAATTAAAAACAGTAGTAGATTACTCATTTCTGATAAAACAAAACAAGAGGCCCACATGCCTTATCTGTCACCTGAGTTTAGCTAAAAGCATCTCTTGTCCCAAGGGCTATAACATTTAGGGGAAAAATCATGTTCTAAATATCTGAACTAAATTCTAATATTCAACAACAGTATAAAACAAGGTACATGTATGTTCTTAAACTTTAATTGCCCACGATAGTGCCTATATTGATGAAAGTCATCACATGATAATATATGTAACATTAACATTGACACGATATGACTAATTTCGATCCGTCCTAGATATGCAGTTATTTTATACCGTATCAGCAAACTTAAAGAAGTTTTTTTTTTCAAATGATAAAGAAATTAATCACTCTCAAAGTTTTGGCTCAACCCTGGAATCCCAACCCTTATCCCTAGGATCATGAAATTCCCAATATTGGCAAAAGGACTACCTACTACTTCTCAAAATCTATTTAGTATCAATAACATTAAATGATATAATTTAAATGTTTTACACGTATACACTATATATATATATATATATGCAAGGTGAAGATAACAAACAGTGATCAATGCAAAGTGAAGATAACGAACAGTGATCAATCTCATAACTCCTACAAGCAATACAAAATAGAGAATTGGGCAAACACGGACCCCTGGACACACCAGAGGTGGGATCAGGTGCCTAGGAGGAATAAGCATCCCCTATTGACCGGTCACACCCGCCGTGAACCCCATATCCAGATCAGGTAAACGGAGTTATCCGCAGTCAAAATCAGTGTGCCAAGAACGGCTTAACAATTGGTATGAAACACGTCAGACAGCATTTGACCCAATGCGAGGTTGTATTGACGAACTAGATCGTTATAACGACCATAGAATTTGCGAAATGCTGACTTCAATCGAGACTGTACATTTAACCAACTTTGTATGTAATAAGCATAACGTGAGAGGCATACACCCATTATCCACCCTTCGTTGCTATCGCTTGCATATATTGGATAACTTCAATGAAATACCCGTCTTGTTGTACCATCAAGAAATAATATATTAAGAAATAGGAGAAGACTGGTGATGTCGATGTTAAATTCTTATTTTAACGTCCTGTAACGTGTACGTTGTTGAGGATAATCCACAGGTCCTTGACAAAGAATTATTTCAAAATCCAGATACGCCTTGGGATATCTCCATCTGTTTCATTTTACAAAATTTCAATCAATATGATGAATTAAAAGCTGAAACCATTAATAATTTCTGAGATATATGTTATTGTTATGTGAAACTAAATGGATTATGATTTACCTACACAATTATCCTGCAGACATTCTGCATCCTTCAGAGTGGAATACGCAGCTCCAGTTGTTACCAATTGAAACGATGTCGTTTTTATTGTGTCCAAATTTATCACAAGTTAGATGTTTGGAAAATTTCTCTATTTTGTATCGATTTCTCAATTACAAGCCGGTATGAATGAGTTTTCACTTAGTGTACAAAAGAAAATAGGTGACAATCCGTCAAATAGTTTCCACTTTTTTATATTTATTCAGGGGACTATAGGGACCTGTGCTTTTAACATGTATGCAATATACTGTGCTAATGCTTGAAATATCAGCTGCAAATTAACTGTAGTCAAAATGTATTACATATATGTAAAACAACAACATTAACAAAACTCTCTAATTCACATAGCCCCGGAGGAGTCAGAATTCGTTGTAATACATCAACCAGGAACAAAATTGACATATGTTTTGGATGTAAACATCCGAAGGGTGTTTCAACGCAGGACTGTGACACAAGTTACCGTTTGGAGAACATATAATGAAACAGAGAGCTAGGTACTCTCTTGAATTAGCCCTAACTTCAAATTTTATGGGAGTGTTCCAGGTAAATGTCCATGATACATATATGTCTCTGAAATATTTCATATTTTATCAAATATTGCATTTTACATTCTCACTAGAACACAAGTATACTAGAGAACCCCCATCCCACGCCTTTACATGTTTGATGGAGGCAAGAAAAGCAAGGACATAATAAATGTGAATTTGATTTGTAATTACATGTATCTGAGGGACAATGTGTTAATAATGTTGAACTGTGTGGGGTTTTTTAATTATTAAAATCATATATAAAATGACATTATCGGCATGTCTATTCGTGAGATCATTTGACAAACACCTGCAATGACTGATCAATGATGCATCAGTTTATTCTTTTCCGAGACCGACGGAGACGCTATATTCGATATTACTAAACCTAAATCTGAATAAATAGAACCGATTGCATTAAAATACATTTAAAGCAAGCAACATTTTGTTCTTTTTACTAACAGAAAAATGGTAGTGCATGTAATTGAAACTACAAAAAGGCATCTGACGCTGTTTGTACTATATGACTATACGACTTAAAGAAACATGATCATTTCGTATACGTCTACGCTTTATGAGAGTCTCATCAAAACTAATTTGAGTATAGCGAAGCGTTGATACATGTTCTTGCCCAGCTCATGTTATAAATCACCATGCTTAATTTTGAGCATTGCCTTTGATTATATGCCGAATCTTGACCAGCGATTACACAGAATAAAGTTTGGCGAAGTGCTGATATAAGTTAATGGGAAGAAATGTTTGAGTGTAAAATAAGTCAAATGAAGTTTACCATATCGAACAAGTTTAGAAATATTTCAAACATGAAATGATGCACTCGTTACTCATTGAGTTAGCCAGTATTAAAATCCATTTGAGATGTCTTTCTAGTATTTATCTTAAAGGAGTGAAGAGATTCAGACAACTACTTAGTTATATCATGTGGTTCAATTCTATTAATTTATTCTCTGCGATGTCCTCCTACATGTAGTTTGCCACTTTGTCACTATAAGGTGTTTACGTTTTAACAATTTGAAAATATCTAAATGAATTTCAAATTAAAATTCAAAAGCATAGACGGTATGCAAAGCCCCAAGAGAATCCGCATGGCAGTCAGAGGCTGTATCAACTGAGCTACTGAGGCGGGTGGCAACTGTTGGCAAATTTAAACAATATATGTTTTATATGAGAAAACTCTTGACTAATACTATGCATGGTATTTAATTGTATTTTTATTTATCATAAGATGATAAAACTTTTATTTAATATCAGTAAATTATAGTTCAATTTAAAATAGGGGTATATTTTGAATATGTCAATATACTTGTATCCCTCCATTCCTTAAAAGCAATGAACATCGGCCATCAACCTACTCGATAAACACAAAATATTAATAATACATTAAATTACTTCACCTTTGTACAAAGGGGAAATCTGGTCTTTATGAAAGTTGGACATTGGTGCCTCAGACACAATCTGTAAACCCATGCCTTCCAAAAGTTGAGGACCGGTGTGATGACATATCCTAAGATGTAAATTGTGGTTAATCAAGAAAACGATTACAACAGATACCGATTTCATTATACATGTGATAAGATTCCATTGATAAGAAAACTTATATAGTGTATTACGATCTCTGAGAAAATTTCATACCATTACAAGAACATTGCAAACATGCAAAAATGATCCTCATACATGTAGATGGAAATACCTGTATTAAGGTGAGTGGGTTTCATTTCTTGGTTTATGTCCACAATATGTACAAAACTATCAAAATAGCATAAAAGTCTCAGTAATTGTAGAAATGAAGGGGCATCTGTTCGTTTAATTAGATCCTGTATCGCTAGATTCATGATTATTATATTTCAAGTCGATATCAGTACAAAATAAACTAACTCTGCTCGATATTTCCGAAGTTTCGATTCATTAAATCATATAAATTCACAAAAGGAACAGTTCTTATCTACTTTAGAGATTGTAACTAAAGCAAAACTATTCCTGTATACATGGAAATATTCATCCCCGTTTTAGTTTCGCCCATTTCCTTGTCAGCGGGTAAATTTAAGAAAATGGAAAACCCTATTTCTTTTATCAAATATTCATCCCCGTTTTATTTCGCCCATTTCCTTGTCAGCGGGTAAATTTAAGAAAATGGAAAACCCTATTTCTTTTATCTTTTAACACAACTGGAATCGTCAGCAAGTATAGAATGATAAAAATAACACAGGACGGACATAACCACGTGTACAATAATTCAGATAGCGATTTACAAACCCGCATTTGTTTGTTTGGGATGTTTTCCGCCACACTCAACAATTTTTCAGTTATATGGTGGCGCCCAGTTTTTATTGTTGGAAGAGAGAACCCAGATACAATGTAACTGGGAAGAGACCACCGACCTTCCGAAAGTAAACTGGGAAAGTTTCTCACTTACCAGTGCGAGCGGGATTCGAACCCGCGCCGACAGAGGTGAGAGGGCCGTGTGATTTTGGGAGCAATGCTCTAACCACACGGCAACGGAGGCCCCTCCCGCATTTTTTAAGACTATGTTAATGATGTCATTATTTTACGGCCCATCTAATGAAACAAAACATTTACCGCTTCTTTGAAATGATTATTATAGTACTACAACTCCATTTAAATTAAAGTACATACCTTGAAGTTGTTCAAGTGTGTTGAACTTTGTGACCAGCTCCACGTATTAAATACGAAAACAAAGAATGATTTAACGTAAATCTAAACTGGAACAAATCCAAATGTGTTATTTAGATACATTCATATAGGATTTTGCAATTGAAAATATCAAGATAGTAACGCTGAGTTCAAGTACAAGACCCAACCAACTTCCCCGTGTACTCTATAGGGGGAAATAAATCACGGTGGAAATTTTTTTGCTGTATTCGCGGTCTAGACAAATTCGCAAATTTAAGAAACCGTGAATATTAATATCATTCTTTCCCACACAATTTGTTTTTAAAATGGGGCTTATAGAGATTCGAATCTGCGAATTTATGAACCCGCGAATGTGTCTAAAATGAAAAACACGCTAAAATTACAACCCGTCAGATTAATCCCCTATACAGTATATGTCTAACACATATGTTACTGTAAATTACCTTTTTGTATCGTTGAATAGTCAGGATTTACTTGACCTTATTTTCTGAAGTCGCTTCCATCACCCCTAACCCTTGACAGATTTTTGGCTCATTTTCATGAAAAAGTAACGTATAATGCAAATTTAATCATTTGAATCCCTATCTAAGCTAGAGAACGATTGTGGCAATGGTTTCTGTGATTTTATGGACATTTCAAAGCATGGAAGCGTTCAGATTATTCAAACAAATATGGGAATTTTGAAATGTTCAATGGATTCTAAGGTCAATATAACAATTTAATTTGCAGATACAACCTTCCATTGGGTCAAATGCTGTCTAACATGCTTCATTACGATTGGTAGGCCGTTCCTAGCACATTGGTTTTGACTATGAATAAGTCCATATACCTGATCGCGATACAGGGCTCACGGCGGGTATGACTGGGGATGCTTACTCTTACTAGACATGTGATTTTATCTCTGGTATATCCAGTAGACCTTGTTTGCCCAACTATCTATTTTGTATTGGTAATAGGTTTGATCACTATTATTTATCTTCACCTTTCATTGCAATGACTCTGAATCTTGTTTTTTGTCATTATCCTGGTGTTCATAGAAGATGTACTCCGATACTAACACCGTATCATGATAAATCATTGAACATTCGTTTTGCAATATCCTACTTAAAACTCTTTTATGAAACACAAAAATTCCTATTTTACAAAAATGGTGATAGCGAAAAATTTGATACCCAGTGGAACAGATGGAGCCTGATCTTTACTTAACTCTCTCTCTCTCTTTCTCTCTCTCTTTCTCTTCCTCTCTCTGTGTGTGTGTCTCACATATAAAAAAAAAAACTTGTCTGTATTCCTACATGATCCTTGGTATACATATATTGAACATATATTATGATATATACAGATTGTTTAAAAAAAATTAAAAAAAAAACAAAAAACACCGTATGGTGGATTCGGGATGGGAACTATCGCACAACGGATAAATTCAAGATATAATGCGTTTAGTTGTTAATTTGGTTTTAATTGATTTCTGTGGATGGTAAACCAACCACCAATTGTATAGCTTTTAATTCTATGATACAGACAATTAGCTATATAGTCGTCGTAAATCATATTATCACTACTTATCCAAAGTTTACAATATGAAAGTTGAATATAACCAACAGTGATCAATCTCAATTTCTATAAGCGAAAACTAGAGAGTTGGACAAATACCTCTATACACACCAAAGGTGAAATCCGGTGCCTAGGAGGAGTATGCATCCCCTGTCGATCGGTCACCATTATATCACATATATATCCATTACCTCGTGAACGCGTTACAGTTGTGAGCAATGCGTCTCTGAAACATATAATCATAGTACGCCTACTTTAACGTCTAAGAATTCTGAGGAAAAATGAATGTAGGAAATATAGAAACATATATATATATATATACATGTAGAACGTCTATTTTAACGGCTAGTGATTCTGACAAACACGAGTTACGGAATCAATATCTTTTACGCGGGTATGTTAAGACAGGTCATGCTTCATTTATGCACGTAAACTGCATCATTTTCAAATCTGTCTTACACAGAGAAAGGGAGCTACTAACTTTTAAAAACTATTTTGGTTGTTTACATGACAACATTTTGTATCATAACAACATGACAAACATGCAAATACACGGGGGTATGGACTACACCGCTTTTTGTTCTGTCATGTCCCTATTATTCCGATTTAAGAAAAACATACATCAAACGATATTATTTTACTCGTCTATCCGTGTTCAAACCTTTGCAACTTTTTTCAATAAGAAACAGAAAAGCATTATGTAATTTAGCAAGATTTTTGATAAAGGCACTCAGCCTAAGAAACTTATAAAATATCATGTTTGCCATTCCTCCATATTTGGTCACACGTTTCTTTTCACATGATGCTTTTCACATGATTATACTCGCTAGTATATTGTTCCTTGATTATTATATACACGTAACTGTACCATATCAATGAGATGTAAAACTTATTCGGTACCAATTTTGATGCACCAGATGCGCATTTCGACAAATAATGTCTCTTAGGTAAATAGCATTGTTATAGTGACGTGTTCTTGAACTCTCAACACAATATTCATGAGGGTATGAACTGCAACGCTTCACACTGGAGTATTTTTCATACAGATTGGATATGTTAGTCAGTTTATTGAAACTTTGAGAAACATAAAACTTCATAGTTATTTCGGATTTCAAACATTTCGGTTGAGCATCACTGAAGAGACATTATTTGTCGAAATGCGCATCTGGTGCATCAAAATTGGTACCGTATAAGTTTTACAATTAAGCCCTTGTAGCAATTTTGAATAAGCAGTCCTCAAAATCCAAATTGGTTATGTCCCTGATTCGACCCCTTGTTTTGAAATGCATTAAGTATATCATTGTATTCCGTGCAGAATATATTCCCACAAAACTTAACATCATTGCCGATTCTATTTCTCGCAAGCAGTGGGAAAGATTTCGTTATGCAGCGCCGATAGCAGATCCAGTTCCATTGACAATCCCCTCCTCCTTCACAAACCTCATCTCCAGTTTGAATTCAACAAATTATTAGAAGCTTCATTATCACAAAACACACACAGAGCTCACAATGCAAGTCTCCAGGCGTATTACAAGTTTTGTTCAGAAAACCGGATCAGTCCAAATTGGCCACCCAACTTAGCTTCAATAGTTCAATTCATGTTAAATTTATCTATCAGGGGTTTAGCTTTTTCCACAGCCCGCTCATACATGGCTGCCTTGTCATATCATTGCAAATTGCAAGGAATTTATGATCCTACTTCTGAATGTTTGGTTGTTAAACTTTTGCAAGGTATGAAACGTTTGAGGCATACTCCAGATAGCAGGCTTCCAATAACAAAACATATCTTAGCTAGAATATTTCAGGTGCTTCCATGTATTTGTAGTAATGTCTACGAGTCTGCTTTGTTTTCCGCTGCATTCTCATTAGCTTTTCACGGGCTGCTCAGGGTAGGCGAATTAGTTAGCGATCGCAGTTCAACAGCAAGAGTTGTACAAAGAAGTGATATTAAACTAGACAGAGCAAATGACTCAATAAGTTTAACCATTACATATTCTAAGACTGACCAGGTGGGCAAGGGTTCAGTACTTAACATTCCTAGGGTAGGAGATTTGACATGCCCATTTTATCATATGGCTGTTTTTCTGAATGTTCGTCCTAATGACTCGGGCCCCCTTTTCTGCCATTTTGATTCGTCCCCATTGACCAGATACCAATTTACTGCTATTTTGTCAAAAGCAATTAAAGTACTTCAATTGCCATTCAAGTATAAAACTCATTCTTTTAGGATTGGGGCGAGTACGGAACTAGCAATCAAGGGGTTTTCATCTGATGTCATTAAGAAATCTGGTAGATGGCGATCTAGCTGTTATAAATCATACATCTGTATACCAAAGTTGTACTTTTCAAGTTCATTTATTTGTAGAGAGACAAATCGTTTGGTTGGTGGGCTCCTCAATATTAAAGTGGGTACAAACAGAAGCTCTACTTAGGCCTGGTGGTTGCGGTTTGAATCTCGGTAGGGTAAATATATTTTTATGGTGGCAGGGTTACAGCGGTCTAGCCCTTATATAGGTCGTCAATAAATTAAAATACTTAAGTAGATTTGGTCCGCACCCAAGCGCCATTCTACTACATTGCGGTGGGAATGATTTAGGCCATACATCCATAAGAAAATTGAGGTTACAGACTAAAAAAAGTTACAACATTTATAAAAACAAATTTTCCCAATGCTAGGATTATATGGTCTTGCGTTCTACCGTGCATTGAATGGAAATATTCCCACAATAGGGCCAAAATGGAGGAAACACGCCGGCACCTTAATTCATTTGCAAGCGCTTTAATCAAGTCGGAAGGGGGGCTGTCATTTCATATCCAGATATCAAACCACAACCCACATTTTTACACAGTGATGGGGTTCATCTATCCAAACTAGGGAAATCCATTCTATCAAACACACTACAAGGGGGTCTAGAAGCTATACTATGCCACAATGTTGTATACTTTCCGCAGTAGTCCTTATGGGCACGGCTTAATTATAACAAAATGCCACTCTTCCCCCACCACCAGTGTGGCGGAGTTTCCTGCCATGGTTGCCAGTACTGTCCTTCAAGGTAGGAAACTTGTGGCGCTTACGAGCGGCACTGTCAGAACTTATCATGAAATGTGAAAATCTACCTCTGTATTTCCCAGGGTCAAGGTCATGAGATGTTTGACCTCTGCACCTCCCAGGGTCAAGCACTCTTTGGTATGATTTGAACTGTGAATGTTGATATTTTTGAACTTTGAATGTTGACTTTGCAAGATAATATGTTGATGTTGAATTTGCTTTTGATGATGCTTTTGTTGTTTGTTGGGGCCTGCCCTTGATCATACTGGCGGCCCGTTTCCTTTGTGTTGTAAATACAGCCGTGCCCATAAACGCCATAATAAAATTAAAAGTATTCATATATTTATTTTCTGTTCATTGATACACTGTTCTGAGATATATATATATATATATATATATATATATATATATATATATATATTAATATATCTGATTTCTACATTAGGTAGACCATCCTATAAAATATGGCTTAAGGGGACAATATACATTTCTCTAATCCTTGCACATTTCAAGAAACAAATAGCATTTCTTTTAGTAAAAGAGTACCAAATTTGCCCTTGTGCCAATGAATTCCACATAACGGTGCGCATAAAAAATATACAAAAAAATCGGTCTCCCTAATAATGTGTAATCCTTACGTATTCTTTAGGGAGACCAGTATATATAATTTGCAATATATGGCTTAAGTGGACCTTATATATAATTTGCAATATATGGCTTAAGTGGACCTTCATTTGTAATCTTTCTGCATAGTTTAGGGAGACCAATATATATTTTTGTGATTTAAGTTGACCATTGTTTCCTTGCAGTTTTTACCATTTCAGTTTAACACAGAGACAGAACGAATGGTTATGTGCTTAATTTTCATAGTTGCATCATATATAATGTAAACTAGATCTTGTTTTTAGTAAAAACAAATGTCTCCCTTGTTCCCCAAATTAATATTATACAGATTCAGAATATTTCTACTGTAACATTTACAAAAATGTTTGGATTATCATATATCCTGATGATAGGCACATCTCCAAGTGGTAATGAGGCAACATACAAAGATTCAAGGTTAAGTGATGAGCCATGTAGGAGAAGTTTTGCAATCTCCACCCCTCTTACAACAATTATATAATGTCCAAAAATAACTGGATCCTCATATCCTGACAATATGCATATCTTCATATGGTAATGAATCATTGTAAAATTTAATTTCAAGGCTATGTAATAAGCCTTCTAAGAGAAGTATTGATAAGCAATTCTACGTCCTTGATCCCACTAAATCCAGTGAAACTTTTAATGGACTTCAGATCCTGATGAAATGCACATTTTCAAGTGGAAATGAAGCATTGTACAAAGTTTCAGGGTGATGCAACTAGCAATATAGGAGGAAAGGCATTCACAAGCTATTTTATATCCTCCACCACTCTTAGATCCACTATAACGTTTTAAAAAATTAATGGATCTTCATTCCCTTATAATATGCACATTTTCAATTAGCAATGAAACATTGTACAAAGTTTCAAGGTTATGCGTTAAGTGATTTATGAGGAGAAGCATTCATAAGCTACCACCCCTTTTAGATCCAATATAATTTGTACAAAAATAATTCCATCCTCATATACTGATGATATGGGCATTACAAAGGTAATGAAGCATTGTACAATATTTCAAGGCTATGCAATAATTGATGTACGAGAAGTGTTTACAAGCTAGTTTATACCTTCTACTCCTCTTGGATCCACTATAAGTGTACAAAAATATATGGATCCTCATATACTGACACCATACAAATCTTCAAAAGGTAATGAAGCATCTTACAAGGTTTTCAAGGCTATGTGACAAGTGATGTATGAGGAGAAGAGTTCGCAAGAGATTTTTTACCTTTCACCCCTCTTAGATCCACTATATCTTAGACAAAAATAATTGAATCATCAAATGCTGATGGTAGTTACATCTTCTAATGGTAATGAAGCATTGTACAAAGTTTCAAGGCTATATGATAAGCCTACACAATCTATTTCATACCTTCCACCTCTTAGATTTACTATAACTTGCACAAAAATAATTGGATCCTCATATCCTGACGATATGCACATCTTCAAATGGAAATGAAGCATTGTACAAGGTTTCAAATCTATCGGATAAGCAATATTGGAGGAGGAGTGTTCACAAGCTATTTTACACCTTCCACCCCGCTTAGATCCATTGTAACTTTTAGGAAAATAATTGGATCCTCACGTCTAGATAATATGCATATCTTCAAATGGCAATGAAGCATTTTGCAAAGTTTCAAGTCTATCCTATAAATAAGCCATATAGAAGAAGAAGTGTTTACAAGATTTTATGACAGACAGGTGGACAGAAAGTACAAAAAACAATGTCTTCCCCTTGAAAATTGAATATAGGAGTGCCTGGCCTTGTGATATATACAATGTATATTGGCCTCTCATCAAGGCAGCTTCAGTAAGATTCTTGGTCTTAGTGCACACAAGTTTTCTCTTTCATGAATCTTTCAGACTTCATTTGCAGTCCTATTTCACTTCAAAAATATTTCTGTTGAATATTTGACCTTACCTAGTATTTCTAATTCATGTACAATAATTCTGAAAACCAATCATAAAATGATGACTTCTGTTGAAAAACAAGACAAACCACAGGAGAAGTTGTTGAGCAAAACTAAATTTAAATCTAGATTTTTCCTTTAACAGAACCTAGTTTCCTCAGGTTAATCTACATAAGTTGACAGAAAACAAATCATACAGCAACATTTTAACATTTATTGAAACAATCTCCCAGTATTTAAGACATTGCAATTTAAACAGTAACTATGATTTCTCAGAGATGTACATAAAGCATTTTAAGAATTCATGACAACATGATTACATTATTTAAAGTGAAATTTAAATGAGTATCCCCACCTGTAGGTAGGTTACAGCATGTTCATGAAAGGTCCAAGAGGACCTGATGCTCTACTGACATATGCAGAAATAATTAAATTCTTAAAATATACTTAGGCATAGCCTTAACTTTGTTCCTTGGGACTTGTCCACATAAGAATTGGGACAAACTACATCAGGGGATCATTGAGGGCAAGTTTCATCAAAATCCAGCTGGTATCTTAGGAGAAAATGCAATAACATAGTCTTTTGGATGTGACCTCTTACTGGGTCCCTAAGGATGGATTTTTTTTTAGGACCAACTACAACACTAGGGGATCATTCTTGGTCAGTTTCAACAAAATCCAACCAATAACATAGGAGGATGCCATCATTACTTTTTGGGTGTGGTCCCTGATTGGGCTTGTAGGGGTAGGACACCCATGATAATTCATTAGCACCAACTAAAGCACTAGACGATTATTCTGAGTAAGTTTCATCAAATTCCAACTAATAACCTGGGAGATGTGATTTCCCTTACTTGGCCCCTACAGTCAGACACCTATGAAAATTCATAAGGATCAACTAGACCACCAGATGATCAATCTGGGAAAGTTTCTCCAAAATCCAACCAAAAACCTGAGAAAAGATTCAATGACAGACTTATTAAGGGGTTGCCTCTTACTTTGTCAGACTGGGTCAAGAGCCCCATGAAAATTCATAAGGACAAACTACACCACTAGGGGATTATTCTGCGAAAGTTTTATCAAAATCCAGCCAATGACATAGGAGGAGATGCAATAATAATCTTTTTGGGGGATGGCCATTAACTGGGTCAATTCCTATGAAATTCATAAGAACAAATAATCTTCTAGGGGATCAATTTGCATAAGTTTCATCAAAATCGAACCAAATACCTAGGAGTAGGAGATGGGACAACAAACTTGAAGTGCCTAATGGGATCCCTAGAGGTCTGACCCCGATAAAAATTCATTAGGACCAACTACACCATTAGAGGATCATGCTGTATGTTTTATCAACATCCATCCATTGCCTTAGGAGAACTTTTGGGGTGGCCCTTAAATAGGCCCATAGGGAACGGACCCCCATGAAAATTTATATGGTCTAATTAGACCAATAAGGGAAAATTCTGGGTATGTTTCATCAAAACACAACCAAAAACCTAGGAGAAGTTGTGATACCAAACTTTTTAGGGCTTGGCCCCTAAGTGGGAACTGGAGTTCTGACCCCCATAAAAATTTATAAAACCAACTAGACCACTTGGGGATTATTCTGAGTAAGTTTTATCAATATCAACCAATAATGTAGGAAGAGATGCAATAACAATTTTTTAGGGTTCACCCTTACTAAGCCCTTAGGGGTAGGACCACCACGAGAGCTTATTTGAACCAATCACACTAGTCAGGTATCATTCATAGTAAGTTTCCTCAAAATGCAACTTATAACCTAGGAGGAGAGGCAAATAACAAACTTTTTGGGATGTTGCAGTTAACTGGGCCCCTGAGGGTCAGACCCCTATGAAAATTTAAGATCAACTAAACTACTAGGGAATCATTCTAGGTAGGTTTGATCAAAATCCATTCATTACCTCAGGAGATGGTATTACAAGTTTTAAGGGTGTGGCCCCTTATTCGACCCCTAGGGGTCAGAACCCAATAAAATTGGATTTGTACCATCTAGACCACTACCAGCTCATTTTATGAGTTTTATCAAAATCTGTTCCATGCAAAGAACCTTAAGTTTACAGATGGATAGACGACAGGGTATCACATAAGCTCAGTAGAGCTATAAACTGTGAAATATAAGTATTCATTCAGGCCAGTGACCTTGACCTTTTGACCTCAAAGACATAGACCATGTCTCAATTCAAGCTTTAACCCTTATGCTCAAAGAATAAAAAGGAAAGTGACATTCAGAAATCTTGGAAACTAGGGGATCATTCTTGTTCAGTTTCATCAAATTCCAATCAATGACCTAGGAGGAAATGTGATGACTTTTTAAGTCATGGCTCCTTAGGGGTTGAACTCCATAAAATTCATTAGAACCAACTAAATCACTAGGAAATCATTCCGGTAAAGTCTCATGCAAATCTTCTCGTTAACTTAGAAGGAAATGTGATGACAAGAAATGACAACAGATGGACAGACAATAGGGTAATGTATCAGCTTCAACTGTAGATCTAAAATCTGTTTATTGCTTTTACTTTGTTCCTGACATTTTTGTCATGGATGTTGCTGTTTTTGTTCTCACAGTCTGTCATTAAATAGCTTTGTTCTGACTTTGGTGTATTGTTCATGTGCAGTTAAACCTCTGATGCTCTGTAAGTTAGTTGTTGCGAGAAATTGAAGAATGGCCTCTTTGCCTACAAAAGAAACCAAAGATGTCCTATAAACATTTAATTCCAAATTATTTTTAATGAAAACAAGGAATCTGTGAGCCAATGCTCACTAGTGATACTCCGCTCTAAACGTCCAAGTTCTCAGCAAACAGGAAGTTGTCCAATGGATCTGAAAATGCATCCCTAAATACATCATACCTATATAAATCTTCATGCAAAATATCAGTAGCCTGTGATGTATAGTTGCTGAGAAATATGTTACGAAAAATGTTGTATCTGACCACTGCATACGAAAAATTCTAAGTTTTCGGCAAACAGGAAGTAGATGTCCGATGGATCTGAAATTGCATCCCACAATACATCTCATCCATATAAAGCTATGTACAAAATTCTAAGATGTTAAGTTGTATAATTTTTGAGATATGGCAAACAGAAAGGTGTTACAGATGGAATGATGGACAGACGGATGGGATGACACACAAGGGTAAAACAGTATACCCCCTATCCTTGTGGGGGTATAATTAGCCCTTAATCACAACCTTGGTAAACTAAGGGAGATCATAATAAAATTCATTACGATCTTATCTCACAACCTTCATGTAATCATTTCCATTCTATATATATTTACATTACATGTATTCATTACAAATGCTTACTTTGCAGTGGTCTCTCATTTGTGAAGCAGATGGCAGTCTGATATACAAAGTCCCTAAAATGATTTCTTACAATAATGCTATCTTCTCTTGACCATTTCACTACAACAAAAAGTATGATTTTATATTAACTGTAAATTCATTATAATTTGAACACCAAAACGAAATAATGTGTCTTCCAAAATATGAAAGTTATGTCTTTTTAAATGTTGCCATCTAGCTTGTCTAACATTACAAATCTGTTTTATGGCTGTTGGTGGTTGTGTTGATTTTACTGGTGTAAACCAGCAAGAAGCAATAACAGTAAAACACAGTGAGATGGATGGGGCAAAGCTGTATTTCCTTGAGAAGCTTTACTGAAAATAGTTACTTTGGTTTCATTAATATTCCCGGTCATGGAATTCCATGGTTTTCAGTAGGTGCTTCGGTTCAAGCAAAGATGCTTAGATTCTAGGATATTTGAATTCATGGATGAATGTTTTATATTTAACATATATAGGTAATTATAACATTTCGTTGAACATTTGAATTCATGTATGAAGTCAACAACAAAATCCACGAAAATTGATGATCGACAAAAAATGATGAAACTACAGTAAGTCTTTCTGAGAAGACAATTTGTTTGTTTCCCTACTGCTCATCTCCTCAAGAATTCCTTGTACTGACCCATAATACAATTATCATTCACTTTAACAATGATTATTAAAATCTAACAATTCAAGGACAGTAACTTTGAAAAGACAAATACCATCAACTTTACAACAATTTTGACCTTCATCTTTGCTCAATATACTTTTGCACTAAATGTAAATCCAACATATCACATTCTGATATTTCATCTGAAGTTAAAAGTGGTGGAATTAAAATTTTCAAGGGCAGTATTTCTAGCATAATATGTCATCAAAGTCAAACTTGTCCTCTGTATTTGCTTTGTTTTTATGAGATTATTGATTGTTTATCTCCACACTCAACAATTTTTCACCTACATGTATATAATGGCATCCATGTTTTTATTGGTATTCTCACATAATGTCATCTATGTTAAATATATCCATGTTCTAATTTAAATGAAGGTGTGATGCCTTATTTACACATTTAATAAAGTGCACCGCCACGGCACATGATACGCCCGTCACATATTGTTAACA
Source organism: Ostrea edulis (assembly GCF_947568905.1). Lineage (NCBI taxonomy): Eukaryota > Metazoa > Mollusca > Bivalvia > Ostreida > Ostreidae > Ostrea > Ostrea edulis. The sequence continues at coordinate 68,727,854 of NC_079166.1, read as the reverse complement.
GTATAGATTGTACCCATTAAAACATTCTTTTTTTATATCACCTTAATTAAATGTCACAGTGACCTTAAAGTAGGATGCGACACACCTTCTACCTAAGATGCATTAGTTGACCAATTTTGGTGATTCTAGGTCTAATAGTTTTCAAGTTATGAGCCGGACAAGTTTTTGCCATATATGGCCATATCTTCTTAATGAAAAGTCACAGTGACCTGGTTTTAATGTGCGACACACCTTCTACCCAAGATGTATCTACAGACAAAGTTTGATGATTCTAGGCCTTGTAATATTTACATGTAAGTTACGGGTCGGACACGAAAAAGCTAACAGACGGACGGACATGAACGCCATACCAAATACGTCCCGTCTTAAGACGGGCGTATAAAAATGTTAACTGCAGTTGTACTCAAGCCAGAGACCTTGCCCTTTGAGAAGCAGTAACAAAAGTAATACAGTTCTGGATGAATGGACAGTTAAAAGATGACAGAACATGGAATGACACCTCAATGGCTTCGGTTTACAAGCAAAAGTTGATTAAATTGCATAATCCAATTGTTTAAGAACAGTAGAGCAAATATAATATGAAACTTAATTCTTGCCTGAGCATTTTCTAGATGTCCTAGGAACATTCTTTTGAACTGATTCCACCTGTTCATCATCACCGTTAGTATCTTCTTCATTAACATAACAAGTTTCCTCTAAAATTGAATGGAATTCATCAGTAGTCTACTTATTCATTAGGAAATTAAGAAGTCAGTAAATTGTAAAAGGCAATATTTCCGGAAATGTAACTTAGAATGTTATGTAGATCAATACCCAAAATGAGGTAAAAAGAAATGATCAAGAGAGAAAAACAGATGACTCAAATATCTGAGAATACAGTTTTTACAATCCTTGTGTTCAAGTTTCAAAGTTTCATCACATTAAAACAGAGCTTATTAAACATCTTCATGTTAAAGCACTGATTAAATTATTCGAAAGAACAATGAAAGCATAACTATACCTGGAAGCATTGCAGAACATTGAATACCATTTAGGGACTCCTGAACAGAACCTGAAATATATTTAAATATGCATTACAGACTACAGGTATAGACGTTAAGGTTAGGGTTGGTTTCAAGAAATACTAAAATTGGCCAAAATGGCATGGTTGATTTAATACATTATTCACTGACATAAAATGAAATATTTTAGGCCATGCCTTTAGATATCATGCTGGGAAAATTACAAAGATATGAACATGTAGCACACTTCTAAAGTGCCACATGCAGATTTTCTTCGTGTTCATTACAACTGTACATGGTCTGAAGAATATCAAATAAAAGCTGTGAGAGGAGTTAATAACATTGTGCAGGTACCATTTATACAAAACATACTGAGAAAAATACAAAGTTCAACTACATGTAAACTTTTCCAAAAAATGTCTGAACACTTCCTAAAAATCACATACATATCTTCAATGTGTTCATTACAACTGTACAAGCAAGGTCTGAACAATGTGAAGTAAATGCTATGAGAGGAGTCAATTTTACAAAGTAGGTACTGTCTATTCAAAACAAGTTGTGAAAGTGACAAAGTTCAACTAAATGTAAATTTTGGAAAAATGTCAGAGCGCTTCCAAAAAGTCAAAAATACATCTTTAATGTCTCCATACAATTGTACAAAGTTTGAAGGATGTCAAGTTAGAGGTGCCATGAGATGATTTGATTACACAAAGTACATTGCATGCACAATTGGTCTGCTCAGCCAGCTGATCACCTGGCATTCACCATACTTCAAAGCTGAATGCAGGTTCTGCAACCCGGCCAAACATTCAACATCATAAGGAGATTAAATTAGTTGTAAAATACACTCAAAATCTATTTGATCATCATTTTTGTATCATGCTACAAAAGCAAAACTTCTTCCTAGCAAAAATTTGAGCGAAGCATGAATGAATTTATGCTAAATCCTAAAATTGCTCCTGCAAAAGCTGTGTGTCCTCCAATTACCACTTTACTGTGAAAGAAATGAAGTGTAATTGTTAGGAAGTATCACTAAGTCTCAAATACAACCTTCAGATTTAAAAGCCAGTGCCCTACCAAAAAAAAAAGTTTGAACCCACTAGCTAGTATTAATAGGTGCCCCGATATACTTAAACCTAAGTACCACATCGGCCAAATCTACTAAAATTAATTCAATTTGCAACATCTGCACTAGTTGTTGATGCATTTATGGTTACCTCACATATTCTTAAATTCTTTACTGTTAATTTTTTTTTTGCTTCTCATGCAAAAAAATGTTAAAATCCAAGTTTGGAAGTGCAAGGATGATCATGTTGCTTTTTGTGCCCTCAAGTGAAGATAGCATAGTCATGTGGGATGCTTTATTTTATGGGAAAATGCCATATTCACATCTGCAAGAGACATCTTTTACTGTCTTACCATACATTGATGACACCTTTTTTCATTACCTGATATTGTTTGTTTGTTTTTTTTTGCCACACTCAACAATTTTCCATCATACAATGGTGTCCAGTTTTTATTGGTGGAGGATAGAACCAGTAACAATATACTTGAATCTCATGGTCACTTATATGCCCCGTGCATAATATCAAATCATTCTCTCCAGTGCTTTATGACAAGATGATTTTTTAAGAATGGTACCTTTTTAACCATTTGGGCCCATAAGCACAGAACCCTGTGCCTAGGGGCACCATTTGAACACACTTGAATCCCCATCGCGCAATGATACGTTTTGCCAAGTTTGGTTGAAATTGGCCTGGAGAAGAAATTGAAAATGTGGAAAGTTTACCGACTGACGGATGACAGACAAACTAATCAAAAAATCTCACATGAGCTTTCAGCTATAGTGAGTTAAAAATGAAATGGAGCCATATCATTTGGGTGGATTAACATACATGTATCATGAATCAAACCGAAACTTCTGTATCACAATTTATAACACCATGGTATATTGTTGTACTCCTTTTGCTGGGGGAGACATAATTGATTAACAGCTTTACCTGACTTGTTCCTTTGGTTGCTGCAGCTACTGCTTCCCTCATAGTCACCCTGTCCATTTTCATCATTTTCTGTGTTTCCATTACATGTATGTTCCACTGAAAAAGAGTACAAAATGATACAATGCCAACTCATGGTAAGGAATGAACGGTCATGAGTAAAATAAAAATAGGTTCTCCAAACTTGCAGATTAACCCTCAGCATTTTGACATATTGACACAAAAAGGCTAATCTACCATATCTGATTAACATCCTACCAAGTTTCAATAATCTTCTAAATTTAAGACTTTTTTATATTTTCAGTACATGTAACAGTGACCTCCCCAAAGGTCAAATTCACATTTTGACCCCAACATCTACCTTATCTGAGTAAACATCCTGAGAAAGTTCAATGATCCATCTTCTATAGTTTAGGAGATAGCTAATTTGCTATTTTTAGTAAACAAATTTGTTATTTTTAATAATAGTGATCTCTCCAAAGGTCAAATTTACATTTTAACCCCAAAAAACAAATATAAACTATATCAGTAAAGATCCTACCAAGTTTCAATGATCCATCTCCTATACTTAAGATTTTTCTATTTTAATTTACATTGACCTCCCCAAAGGTCAAATTGATACTTTGACCCCAAAAGGCATATCTACTCTCTCTGAGTAAACATCCTACCAAAGTTCAATGATCCATCTTTTATAGTTTAGGAAATATTTTCCTAAAACAATTTTGCTATTTTAAGTTATAGTAACCTCCCCAAATGTCAACCTGACATTTGACCCTGAAATGCACATCTACCCTATGTAAGTGAACATCCTAGTAAGATTCAGTGGTCTTACTCCAAAATCAAAGGATGTATGGCCTGGAAACAATAGTCTAATGCACACACACACAAACACTAATACACTCCCATCTGACTTTGTGTTGACAATACCCTTAGGCCAAAATTGGCAGAGGGGTAAAAAATTAAGAAATCTAACTGCAAAGATAGTATTAGATATGTCCAAGTGACACCATTGCCCCACTTCAGCAGAAAAATTGGAAATTTACAATTTGTAACTACCTATAATACAGCTATATATAAACAAGAGGCCAATGGCCTACAATGCTCACCTAAACATAAAAGTTGCTAGAAAGCTTTATGCAATATACCAAGTCATTCTGCTCAGTACTTCCACTAAAGACAATTTATATCTTTTCCAGTATAAGACTTTGTTAAACTTTCATCCACTTGCAGGCCCTTAACATGCTTAAGTCAATGGATTGATTTCCCTTGAATAATTTGACTCCTCTTGTTGCTGGGAAGTTCATGCAAAATATCTAATCATTCTGCTTAGTACATGTACTTTCACAGAAGAACATTTTTATATCTTTTACTGTATAGGGGCCTCCATGTCAAAGTGGTTATGGGATCACATTTTTAATCATGAGGCTTCTCATGTCCAGTCTTATTAGTACTTTCGCAGAATATTTTTTTTTATATCTTTACCTATATAAGCATATGTTTAACTTTGAACCTACCCCCATGGGTAAAATTTGAAACCACCACCCCATCCCCACCCATCCCCTTATGGGCAGTCGACAAGTTGACAAACCAATATCACTTTAACAATTTTTGTTGCTAGGAAGCTTCATGCAAAATATCAAGTGGTTCTGCCATGTACTTTCACAATTTTTTTAATCTTATTTCCTATATAAGCCTACGTCAAACTTTGAACCCCCTATATGGGCCCCCAAAGTTTGCAGATCGTTTTCTCTTGAATGAACTTGAATCTCATGGTCCTTTAGATGTCCCATGCATAAAATCTTATCATTCTTTCCAGTGCCTTCTGAAAAGAAGATTTTTTCAGAAATGGTACATTTTCACCCTTTTTGGCCCTTAAGTACAGAACCCTAGGTGCCAAGAGCACCATTTGAACAAATTTGAATCCCCACCGCGCAATAATGTTTCCTGCCATGTTTGGTTGAAATTTGCCTAGCAATTTCAGAGAAGAAGTCTAACACTTAAAAAATTTACGAAGGACAGACAACGGAAAAATTGTGATCAGAAAAGCTCACATAAAACTGCTGTTCCACGTGAGATAAAATGGTCCATAATACTGAATTTTCTATGAAATGACAAAGCAATCAATTCATGGCTTAGGTGAAGTCAAGTAATGAGTAATAATATATACCTCCATCAATGGTTGTCAGCATTTTCCCCATCACACGTGCTGTTCTAACTGCAGGGGGACATTGGTAATTTTCTCTGTTTATATTTTCTTCGTGCCCCATGTACTCTAGGATAACTTTCCTGTCCTCTGGTTTCATCTCCAAACTGGCATAGATTGACGACAATCTATGTCTTATCTTGGTTGCTGTTACAGGAATGCTGATCTCAGCCCTTTCACTAACTTCTGCTACAGCATGCCATCCAGAACAATGTGAAAATCCATTTTTTGTTGCAAACAAGAAGGGATTTTCTTTTCTTATGCCAAAATCCCGTCTATCATTGCTTATCCTGTCTATTGCTTGGATAAGGTCAACAGGAATCAGCACAGGTACATATTTTCTGCCCTTTCCTTTCAAGTAGGCCATCTTGAAATTGTCTACAAGATATTGTTCTGCTGGATCAGAAATTTTTTCTACTTCATCCTCTTGAATCCAAACACCTTTCTTTGCATCTTCCCATTCGTTTGTAAGCATCCTTGATGCTTCCTCACCTCTTCTTGCATTGAATAGTGTAAGTCTTGCAACGACAAGACTTCTAAGCCAAACATAACTCTTAAGTGTATAGTTCTGCAGAATGCATGAAATCTCTGCTGATATGTATGCTTTTAGTTTCCTAAGATCTTCACCTGTACAACTAAAAATCATCTATAAATTATGAACATGACAGATGTACATCTTTTTGCAAAAATAATTTGGTATTTAAGGGGTGGAACATAAAGAAAAGAGAAACTTATTACCCATGAGCTGTCTCAGAATGCAAATGTCTGATTGATGAGATTGGACACTGGAGTGGCACTGAAATTGAAAAAAAAAATTATACAAAAATTAAGAGTTGGCATTTTGATAATTTTCCATCCACTACATGTCCTTACATATTCAGTGTTACATGTGATGTGTATATTAAAAGCAAACAATACTGTCTATTTTTTTTGGTATAAATGATGTGTAGAAGTCAGCTTCATGTATAACTATCTTCTACTGCAAGACTGGGGCAATATATTAAGTTGCCATGAAAATTTAGTGGGTAAAACAGATGTTTGCCATATGATAATGCTCCCTGAATTTACTAAAATAGGAAGTTAACTCAGTATGCATTATGGTATAATTCCTTAACCAACATTTACACTTAATGTTGAAAATATTCTATATGTACTAGTAACATTAAATCACTTTCATATACCTAACAATACGGGAGACAACTTTTCTACATATCTAAAATTAGGGAGACTAATCTTATATGTACATTAGGGAGACCAATATTATATATATACACCAAACATTAGGGGGACCAAATTTATATAAATATATATAATATTAGGGAGAGCAATATTATATATATACACCAAACATTAGGGGGACCAATTTTATATAAATATACATAACATTATCGAGACCAATTTTACATATATATACCAACCATTAGAGAGATAAATTTTACAAAATGTTATATTAGAAAGACCAATTTCATATAAATCTTACATTGGGGATAATTTCTACCAAGTTTCATAAATTCAATCCAGTCATGTGTAAGACAAAGACATAAATGTGTGATCTAATTAAAGACAGACATAGACAGATGGAGGTATAACACCATACAATAATACTTCCCCGTTTTTCAATTTGGTGTATAAAAATTCTATGTGTGTAGTATGAAACAAATTGCCCAGCTTCTACCATATCTAAAGAGAAAATTTATTGAACTCAGGACAGTAATTCAAAGAAGCATCAATTGAGATTAAATACAGCTAATATTCATACCTATTTCAGGTATGTTGGAATCTTCAACAATGTCTGACAGACATGATGGATAGGGTAGTTGAAATTCCAAATCTTCAATACATGAAAAACAAGATACAGTATGTCAAATGTATAGTACATATTTCATTAATTTCTAATGAAGACGCTGTTAATTGTGACACAGTGTGAGAATTTAGTAGTAGACCTATAGACCGAGTATATGCCAAATGGATCAGGTCTATACCACTTGTGATTAAGCTAGACTATATTTGTCTTAGTATGGCATATTTAATTCATTTCTCCTGAATTTGTCTCAGTTAAAATAGTATTGCATTTTAGGGAGTTATTCTATATTGCTTTTCTGATGGATATTTATTGTTTAAAATAATTTTAAAGACATTGGATGTAATTGTATTGAGTAGGAAGTAAACACATTTTGCTTTTCACATCAGGTCTATAACAAAATATTGTAGGTCTATGCCACAAGTATTTGGCATAGACCGATTGTCTATGCTACTGGGAAAGTTAAATTCTCAGACTGCTGACACTCTCTAGAAAAAAAACAAAAATATTTTCATGAAAACAAATACATAAAAAATTACAGGTTTGAATAGCACACCTGAACACACCAAACAATTAAAAGAGGCCCATGAGCTTAAAATAGCTCACTTCAAATTTGAACTTTTATAGGAGTGACCTCAGAGAATGATTCATGTACAAAACTAAATGAAACTAAAATCCATTTGATCCTATGATTGGGACAACTTGCTTATTTTATATTCGAAAAAACAAACTATAATTCAATTATTTATGCACTTGCTTACTGAACTCTTCGGCTAAATGTTCACACACTGTACTTATTTTTTCACGAATTTCATTTTCAACGCTTTTGGTTTGGCACCATGGAGTATCGAACCCTCTCCTCCAGCACAAGAAAAATAGTAATTTTAAGGCTCAGAATTTCAGAGTTTAGGGGCTACAGATCCCTCAAGAAAGGGGCTAGCAATTTCCAATACTTTCAGATGATGTAACTTCTCATTTCTAACAACTTATCCATTTATGTCAACTTAAATATTTCTAGTTAAAAAGTTATATAGAGAGAAAACTGTGATTTTGATGCTACAAAATTACCCCTTGCATTCATTCCCTACTGAGCATTTTTCTGGGACCAGATAGAATATGTTTGATACAGCATCAGCAAAAGTACATACATTTTCCTACATAATGAAAAATATCACGACTTTTTAGCATGAATGGTAACAGAGATATTGTGCGGACAAAACTGGTGATGAAAATCAAAAGAAGAGGCCCATGGGCCACAACGCTCACCTGAAACTTGTTGATTTTTTTAAAATACATTTTCCTATATCAGCCTATGTTAAACTTTTACCCCCTTTACGCCCCCTAGGTCAATCGACAGACCAATTTCCCTTTAACAAACTTGATTTTTGTTGTTGCTAGGAAGCTTCATGCATAATATCAAGTCATTCTGCCATGTATTTTTACAGAAAAAGATTTTTTCGTATTATTTTCTATATAAGTCCATGTCAAACTTTGAACCCCCTTTATGGGCCCCTAAGTCGGCCGATCAATTTCTCTTGAACAAATGTAAATCTTGTGGTCCCCAAGATGCTTCATGCATAATATCAAATCATTCTCTCCAGTGCCTTCTGACAAGAAGATTTTTTAAGAAATGGTACATTTTCACCTTTTTTGGCCCCTAAGTACAAAACCCTAGGGGTCAGGGGCACCATTTGAACAATTTTGAATCCCCATCCCGCAATGATACTTCCTGCCAAGTTTGGTTGAAATTGGCCCAGCAGTTTCAGAGAAGAAGTCGAAAATGTGAAAAGTTTACAGACGGACGGACGGATGTCAGACAAAATGTGATCAGAATAGCTCACTTGAGCTTTCAGCTCAGGTGAGCTAAAAAAGGGGTATAACTCTAGAAGGAAAAGGAATCTTTAAAAATTGAGAAAAATTATCAACAACAATTTTTTGGAAGTAATACTCTCTGAAAATTTGAGATAAATCCTTTCAGCCTTTTCGAGTTATGGCTCCGACAAAAAACACTTCGTCGAAGAAGAAAAATAACAAGAAAAATCTACAGAATCAATATAAGGTCACCCGACCTAAAGTCGAATGACCTTGATAAAAGAACTGGGCACAATAACAATATGTCTCCCTTCAATGAAGGGGAGACATAATTATTTCATTTAAAGAAAAAACTTTAAAAAAAAGAACATGCATTTAACTAATAAAAAAAAAAGAACGTGCATTAAACTAAGCAATGAAGTAGAAATAAAAATTCAAGCTTCAAGAAAGAGAGAAGATTTTAAGCCATGTTCCCAGCTCTTGCAAGGTAGAACCTATTTGGACATCACCTCCTTTTTTTCATTTACACTACACTTTCAGAAGTCTGGGGCAGTATTAATAACTCTATTACCACTTCCTTGAAGCTTGAAGTATAAATAAGAAATATTGGCCATAGTCATTATGAATCCATACCCATACTCAGGGGTCTAGAATTGTGCTTTCCCATTGCCTGGGGTGAGTGAAAAATTGATTTGGGAAAGTGAGATATTAGTATAGACTTGCCTGTGGAATTATTTCTCATCAACAAACTTAAATCATGGAAATGCAAGGACCTCGTTAACAGCACCTCTTTTATAACAATGGTATCCCCATATTTCATGCCATGTTGAAACTGGCCCATCAATTTCAGATCAGTTGAAACTGTGATAAGTTGTTTAATGAAGGACAGACAGACAAGTTAAATTTGATGTAGAAGAGTTCTTGAAAACCACCGGACCTCTAGTCTTGACTGGTAAGTTTTCATAGGATCTGGCAAAATTCTGATAATTGTTGGTCCTATTGTCCGACAAAAAATGCAGACAAATATTTGTTATTCTTACGATAGTTTCAACATGAGATAGAAAATTCCTGTGAATTTTTATTCCATTATTGTAACAGTATGTTAATATCACAAGAAGATATATTAACATCTCTCATTGGCGCAGTATTCTGCTGGGATTTAATATATATTCTTTTTCTCTCCACGTGAAAATATTAAAGGCACACCATTAAATTATGCCCGGATGTCACAGGTTACTCTCTAACATTTTCTTTAAAATTATTTTATTTGGCATTCCCGAATGATACAATATCTTTAGGATTTTTTTTGGTTTCTTTGAAGAGAAATAAATGTGTAATTGTACTAGGCAAACAAATTAAGACCTGGAATTTCACGAGTTTCACGTAATTCCAGAGATTGTACTCGTCATGCGCTGACCACCTACATCATGTAAATGTATGTTATTTTTAGTGGAAATGCAACACCTCTGATTGATTGCATATCATGCCCTTAACTGTTGATTACCTAATTTTAAAAAAATTTGTCATACCATTACCAAGTTAAACAGATAACTTTGTAATTACACAAACACTAGTGATCTAAAGCTTCCTAGTCGAAAGCGGCCATCCGTATTATGATTGATGCCAATAAAGCTATATGGTAAAATTTCTGGAAAAAACAAAGATTTAAAACTCAACATGACAGCATACATGAACTAATATTTTGCCATTTTTAAAAACTAACATTTTTATAATCTGCATCATCTGAAAAGTACCATTTTTTCCTACCTGAATAAAATGAAGTTAGGATAATAATTTATGTGTATGTCAGCTACAAGACGAATACCACCACCCCCACCCCCACACACAAAAAGTGTATAATGTTATTATACACTGTGTACTTTTTTAGGACAAATAACAGTGGGTCCTGCAAGATGTTGTTGATAGGTCCTGTAACAATTTCATACTAGCAGGACCTGTTGTCCGGCTAATTGGTAGAAGTTTTCAAGAACTCTGATGTAGATCAGAAAAAGATTATTTGTGATAAAAAAAAAATGAACAATGCAATTTCTCAGTTACACTTATTAATTAAATTTGACATGTACAAGTATGTTCATAATGACTATGAAAACGAAAACAAATAATTCTTCCCTTTACCATAATCATATTCATCCCTAGTAACTCTCTGAAAATTCAGAATGATAGAAGATTCTTTAAAAAATTATAAAGCCCCCTAGGAGAGCAAGGAAAATCCATGACTTCTTATTACTTGACCACCCATAAAAATATACAGTGGAGCCTCAGTAATTCGGACGCCATTAATCCAGACGCTTCACCTTCCGGACGATTTTTCTAGGGAACAGAATTTTTATACATTATTTTGCATCATTAATCCGGAAATTTGCGTTCCAGATCCGGACGGTCACTTTTTACTACAAAACGTTATAATGCAAAGAAAATCGTACCGTTAATCCGGACGGTAATTTTGTTTAGGGAAGGTCTGTGTCGGACAAGTTTAGCAAGGCGTAAATTATAAAGAAAACAAGCCAACTGTCTAATTGAAGTGATTACCTGTACCCTGTCAACACCTCCCTCCAATTAGGTGGTGTGTAATGATAAGTCCGTTAGATAGCACGTGCCGATCGAGACATTGTATTGCCAATTTTCGCACATAAGATCTTTATTGCGTGTAGTGTTGAATTTTGTAAATAAATCTGTAGCATATCGTTTTATAGTCTTGATCAATACCCTAATAGTATTAATAAATTAAACATCATGCCGTAATGATATTTTTTAACTGCTACACATATCAGTTGTACTGATTCGTAAATTGATATCGGCTTATTCAAATCTAAAGAGTGTAGATTATACTTCTAGATTCTGGATTTGATACTGTTGATTGGCGTGAAATATACATGTATGTTCATGCACATATATATGTAGTAAGTTTTTAATGTTTAGAATGTCACGCATGGAGAATGTACCTGTGTACGATTGATTCTTGTTACGATGTTGAAGAGCTTTATTGCTTTCGAATTTTTAAACTCTGGGTAGAAGTGAGAAAATTACCATTTTAAGGAAAATGACAATTAAATTCTGTATGTACCTGTAATGTTTGTTTCACCCGAGTTTTGTTCCGTTATTATTGCATCATGAAAATAATAGGTGCGCGTGACTAGATCAAAGCAGTAGTAGGTCTTGATATTACGAGCTTAAATGATTTTGTTCTCCCGATATTGTCTTGGATAATTATAGAATAAGAAATATAAACTCTGGCAGATTGAATTTTGGTTAAAGAATGTTGTCAACTGACATGATAATCACGAAATTCTTATATCAACTTTGGACGATGAAGATTGTTTTAACAGACCGCCGAACCCGTGAATCGTGACAGATGGAAATTACCGGCCTCTTTAAGAAGTAAAAGTGTGATGAAATGTTTGAAGTGTAAATGATTATGTTAGTTACTAATGATTTATTTACTTATAGTTACATAAAGTGCTTCGTTATTTGTTTTAGTGCATACGGTACACAGTTTTGTATATTTATTTGTAGGGATCATATGTATGTACAATGTAAGCACAGACAAATACTCTGAACACGTACATTAAATTTTAGTGCTTTGAAATACATGTAAATGTTAACATTATCATAATTTATTTACTAATGCAAATGGTTAAATCCAATGATAGAATATGTTTAATTCACTATGCATCAATAAAGTAGGCACATATCGGTTACTTATGCAAAGCTAGAAAATATGCGATTCAATTATCCGGACGCTTCATTTATCCGGACGATTTTGCTGGGAACCAAAGTGTCCGGATTAACGAGGCTCCACTGTATATCATTTCCTTCCATGGGATGAGAAAAGCCATAAACTTCAAGTATAGGTTGAGAGGTGAAAAACTCAAAATACAATGTAAACTGAAACTATTCATCTTCATGGTTATCAAATTTCAAATTTGTATTAATGCCTCAATTCAAGGGTAAATCATTATATAACTTTATATCTAAAGAAATTTAATCCAGTTCATTGAACATTTGATATCGTGGATCAAGTCAATCACAGTAGATTGAGAAATTATTATGCTTTCTTCAATATCTGTACCTTATTTCTCCACCAGAGATTCTGAGTATCTCCATAGTTATACAGTATTTCTTCTTTCTCTTGAATATCTCTGACAGCAAACAAGCATAGACAAGGCCTCTCAAAAGTCAAAAGTTTCATGACAGCATTAGCCATCTTGTTCCCATCATTGACATACTGGCATATATGATCTTGAGTTGATGAAGCATCAATACTGAAAATAACAAATAGATGTATCTCAAAGTGGTAGCAAGTCAGCAGAAATGGCAAAGTTATGAGATTAACCTATATTTTGACTAAAATTGAAAGTGGTAAGGGTTGTAACTCTTTAAAAAAAATTAAAAACAATGGACCATAATGCCCCTCCTCCATGTGCATCTTCATATCATGCCTTTACGTTTTACAAAGTTTCAAAACATTTTCCCTCAAACCATTGAAGAGGAGTTGCGATGAAAAAATTAATCTACTATTCTGGAGATATTCTAAGTGTCAAGGGCTGTAAACTCTGTAAAAAAAAAAAACAATGGAAAATATAGGTGGCGGTGACCTACTTTTGGTATAGAAAGAAACAAGGCACACAAAATTTTGCCTTAAAAGGGCACACGTTATGCAATTTTCGGATTTTTAGGGCACTTTGTTATCGTAATTATTTGATTTTAAAGGCAACAATATTTAGTAATATATATAACTTTGCAATACATCCTACATGTATATACTTTCTCTTTTTGAGAAAGTGTTATATGCATCTTCATGTACTTGCCTTGCAAAAAAAATTACACAGATTCAGAAAAAACAATATTTAATATACTAGTATATAGGGGGGAGGGGGGCATTATTTCATAACTTCAGGTCATGTAAAATTTCCTCAATTTAAATTTCATACAATGAACTTAACTCGTTGTATCTTTCTTTTTTCGTTAGAGACGACCAGTGGTCTAATGTAGTTTTAAGATTACTTTTACCAAAAAGAAATAAATGGCGCTCTGTTGTCGATAGGTTTGAATGAGAAAAAGGGCATGGCGCCGGAAAAAAAGGACATGGCATCAGGAAAAGGGCATGACACCGCGCCATGCTAAATTGCTTTAGATTGAACACTATGGTATATTACACAATATACCTACTCATGTACCAAATATGAATATCCTGATTGAACTAGTTGAGGAGATATTTCCCAAAAACCCAATTTCTTTAATTGGTTAAGGTCAAAATACAAAAGGCAGTGACCTAATTTTGGTATGTGACAGAGTATTACATGTAACAAAGTATGTACACAGCATGAACATCCTGCACAAAATAGTTGAGGAAAAATAAACCAACAAGAGCAACGCCAATGTGGCATAATACGCCCGTAGATTTTGCTCAAGGAAAACATATTTTAGTGGGATTCATATTTTAGTGAAGTTAGCACTGTCCTCTGTGAGCTAATTCATTATTATGCTTGTAGAAATGGATATCAAGATATAAAGAGGGATAGCCTTAGAACCTTGACCTCTGACTTTGAAAAACAATAGGCACCTTCCTCTCATCATGATGATCAAATATACCAAGTTATAATATCCTGGAGCTTACGGTTTGGTTTGTATCCTGCCCACAAGGTTTTCCTATAAAGTGATACTACGACCTTGACCTTGAAAAACAATAGGCATCTTCCTCTCATCATGGTGATCAAATATACAAGTTATAATATCCTGGAGCTTACGGTTCGGTTTGTATCCTGCCCACAAGGTTTTCCTAAAAAGTGATACTACGACCTTGACCTTTGACCTTGAAAAACAATAGGTATCTTCCTCTCATCATGGTGATCAAATGTACCAAGTTGTAAAGTCCTAGGGCTTATGGTTCAGTCTGTATCCTGCCCACAAGGTCCGGACAGACAGATGGACGACGCCATACCATAATACGTCCCGTCTTCGACGGGCGTATAAAAAACTATCAGGCAGACACGCAATAAGCAAGTAGGCACACACGCTGACAGACAGTCAGGCACAAAGCAAATACATGTACAGGTATCACATTACCCCGACTTTGTCAAGTCCGGTACAAAAAACTATTTCAATTATGCATTAACCAAATAAAGATCAATAATGTTCTTACATGTACATGTCGTTTAATTTAGAAAACAACAATGAGCTTTGCAAACTGAAAACAAAACACTTTCTGATGTCTACCATCATTCATGTATAAAACTTACCACATACTTTTTCCTTTGTTCTTGTAAAAAAAAAATTATTTTCATCACATTTTCTCTGCCTTTCAAATGCCTCTTCTTCAGTAATTATTTCTCCAACATATTCTAGAAGAAAATCCCCTGCTCTGAAGTCTTTTTCGGCAAATACACCAAATCCTGCATAATGCAAGAACAAGTGCATTCATACAAATAGAGCACAAGCAACTCAGCATTAGTTCACCTAAAGTAAACAGTACACTGTATGTATAGCAATAACATTTCTTTCTCATTTGCACTCAATTTCAGTGATTCAATATTTGGTGATACAAGTACTTATTAGGATCACATACATGTACAATACCATGCAATTACAAGCTTATGTGTGTCTGAGTTGATGGGTCAAACACACAATAGTGCCAAAAAATATCAATATGATTTTTCAAAATCTACTACATGTAGGTGAGCATTTATAATAGCACAAGCAAGCAGATAAATTCTTATTTCAAACCTTCTAAAAACCTCCTAAAAATATCTATATTTAAAGTATATTCAAGAAAGGGTACAAATGTGGCAATCAAAATGGAAAGACCAGGGACAAAATTGAAAATAAATACGATCGACACATAAAAACACACAAAAAACAAGGAAACGCATGAACCCTAGAATCATCCTGGGTGAGGCCAGGTGTTCCAGAAGAGTGAGCACTTCATGAGTGAGTGCTCCACATGTGTCACTCGTCATGCATTTCTCAAAGTCAAATCAGGTAAGAGACCAGAAAAATTAGTTATGTAGCGCAGAGTATATCACGAGACAATTTTGAAACACTGATGCTGTATCTGTTAACGAGTTTGTGGTGTCGCCCTTAAAACTTTTTCATTGATGATATAAGCTTGGGCATTTGGTATCCCTGTGTCAACAGTTTTTTGGCAAGCAACACAGATCTGTTCAAGAAGTCTTTATACAAAGAGCTTCCTCTAGCATGTCTAGCGTAGCGAATCAACTGGGAAACAAATACACCGTACGCGGGAAAAGATGGAATGTTGCTTGACAAGTGTGGAAAGTTGACAATAGGGAAATTGTAATCATCACGTTTATCATATATCTTCGTGTTTAATTTTCCTTGCCTGTCAAATTAAAAAAAAAGGTCTAAATATGAGGCAGAACAATGCGACTCCATACATGTAGTCGAGTTAATCTCAAGTTCAGGAGGATAAATGATATGCAGATACTTAGAAACAGTATCATTGTTAATCAGTCTTCGACGTTAACCAGCGGCCCGATGCCCGAGGCCAGTAAAATCGGGATCGGGCTTCTTAAAATATTAAACCCTGGAGTCTGGTGGGCCTGTAAATGTTTTCTTATATGTTCTGTATATATTACAAATAAAGCGTGAGATTGACTCAGACTAAATGTCATGACTTAGTAGTCAAATTTCGCATAGAAAAATTATCAACCATGCTGCCTTTTCTGAAGTATAGGGAGGGGGCTCGTCCGGGAAATTCAAAACCACCCAAGCGTATTTCACAATCACAACCATCCGATAAAAAAAAAACCCAAAAACCCTGTCGTACGAGGAGAAAAAAAACGAAAATTCATGCCCCATTGGACCGAGGGCAGTGTTCGAAATTAACCATAGACCGAGTCTATGTCAAATGGCACTGGTCTATGCCAACTGTAATTGAGATAGACCAAATTGTCTATGCCAATTTTCTAGATTTAAAGCAATAAAGTTATCCAAGAGGGCCTTGCATGGTCAGTCGATGTCTGATAAACATTATGAGGAAAGGATATTACAGAAATGGAAAGAAAATACACTTTCTAAGTATATTAGAAGTAAATGAAAATGTTTTAAATTTGTGTTATTATTTTTTCAATGTTATGGTCTAGATGCCAATTCGATGAGGTCTAAGTCATTTTATTTTGGCATAGACCTGTGGTCTATACCAAATTTTAAACCAATTTCGAACACTGCGAGGGTGGGCCTTGGCTAACATTTAAGTGATTCTGGAGAAAACAAAATGTTTTGTACATGGTGTATACAAAACAGAGTTGAACATAAGCTGCTGATGTATCTGCAAGATTAATCAGTCTATGCGAAAGACATCGGACCGTCGGACCTGACCGATGTGCAGTGCCTCAGGTCCGATGCATCATTTTTTACACCGGACCAGAATGTCCGATGTCTCAATGTCCGGTTTTGAGCTTTACTATCTTGATGCGGAGTTTGTTATAAGTAAAAAAAAAATAGCACACATCCAAATTCGTAAATGAATTGATTAAAACCGCATGGACTGTCTAAAGTATTATACGGGAGGGATTCCTGGTATAGTATTACTAGTATAATAAATAAGATTCCCTTGGTTTTGCATTTTCATGTGTTTCACTTTTTTACATTAGGTTTTTCGGTCTGACAAAATTTGGTTCGGTCCGGTGTGTTCATTGATTACACTGGACCGAATGTCCTGTGTGGTCCAAAAACTTTCGCATACACTGGATTAATATGTTGAAAAATAATATAATCCTTTTAATGTCAGTTGTTCTCTAACTATGATCATCTTGACCTGTATTTTCCTACAGTAGAACTGTGCATGTGTCTATAGAGTAGAATCAGTAGATAACAAGAGGTCAAATTAGAAAAAAAACATTTTGGGCCTGTAAAATATTGTTCGGGCTTGCACAATTATTATACTGGGAAGCCCGAAGGGCCTGTGCTTTACAGAGTTTTTCGTGAAGACTGGTTAATACATGTAGATAAGATGTCATCTATGTATCTGAACGTTAGATTAGATTTTGAGGCTAAGATCTTGTTTCTTATGCGGAGTTGTTCCTGCATGAATTCAGCCTTGTAGGAATATAGGAACAAATGAGCAAGCAAAGATGATATAAATATGGTTTAGTCTCACCTTTATAGTCAGATATATATTTTACTTTGAACCCATCTTTGTCAAGACCAGCCTGACACCACCATTTGGCATCTTCCTCAGGCTTCAGGCGTTTTACTTTCTGTTACAAATAAAAACATAAAATGAAAACATCATATATCAGTCAACACTTGGTCATCTAACCATCTTTTAATATCTCAAGAAAGTCACTCAATAAATTGGGATATAAAAAGGTGTGCACTGTCTCAAAGTAGATTATAGTGCAAGTCATGACACATCGTGTTGACATAAGTTTTAAATATCCTAAATAAGTTGGAGATATAGAACACACAAGAAATTAACAAAAAATGATCTAGTGACCTTAAAGATATGACCTAGAGGGTAGGTCATGACATGAATTGTATCATTTCATTCATATGGGTGCAGAGTCAGAGTGCATAGGAAAGTTGACAAAAAGTGTCACAAGGACTGACAAATACAATTTTAATGCACTTGCCAAAGGGCAAGTAGCTATGTCAAAAATCACTTGCCCAACCTGCTGACCAATCACAATACACCCCCCCCCCCCCGAGATAAATGTTGAATATTGAAAAGAGATGTACATGTATACAGTTTCAAAGAAGGGCCTTGCTAAAGAGATCTATATATAGTAATACATATTTAATTATCCATACTGTGAAAAACATGTTGCGAATTGTGTGTGTGTGTGGTGTGTGTGTGTGGGGGGGGGGGGGAGAGGGGGCTCTGCATTTGTGTTAGCCTCCTTTCTTTGTTTACATTACATGTACCATATCCCCACCCCCACATAATGACGAGTTGACAGAAAAAGTTACAATATCTCTGGTGTCAAAGAATGAAAGTGATTGAACATTGGAATCATCTTTTAATGCAAGATTGTACCCACCTTTTGCAAAATGCCTTGACTTTCAAGTCCAGCTTTTAACTGAAAAAGTACAGATGAGTCCACTTAAAGGCATACACAATAGTTACAGGGGGAAATAACTCTGTTTTTCTATCACTAAGGCCATGGCGTCACAATATATGGACAATCAAAGCCATAACAGGCATGTAAACAAACGCCAGTGCGTAACAATAGGTAAACATCATAGTTCATTTTTAATGTCACAGTGATTTAATAAAAGCAGGAAACGTACATCATAATTGCATGTAAATGGCAATGCTACCGTCCGCCAAATAACGCGCCATTCATTGGCATGGGCAAAAATAAGATGAAAAAAGTGTTAAATAATGCCAAATATCTAAAAAAAAAAAAAAAAAAAAAAAAAAAAAAAAAAAAAAAACCAACAAGTGCATTGACCCCATGTTTTGAAAAGAGCATAAATATACGTGTATTATCATTTACAGCATATGAAATTATGAACAAATTGTCATCATGAGGAAAAATTTTAATTTGCCATTATCATGATTATGTATTGTATAAAAGGGTATAAATAATGATAAAAACTGCAATTTTACCCCATAAAAATTGGAAATTCAGTTCACAATGATTTTTTTACAAGAAAATAAATTTAATGAATGCTCTCAACAATGAACCTCAAACAAGGCAGTTCTGACTTTTACTTTGCAAGAAATTTAAGTTTTTATTTAACATTAACATGATTAAACTGTTTTTCATGTATTTTCAAAAATGCCCCCTTATGGCGGCCCCATAGCTCTGTAAATCGCGCATTATGAGGTAATTTTCTTTGCATATATCTAATATTCATATCTTCAATGATACGTGGTGTAATTTTAAAGAAAATATCATTGTAGGAAAAAACTGTTGTGTATGCCCTTAATCTGATAACAGTTGCTTAAGGTTATAACCATAACTACATACGATATACAACTGACATACATAATTATAATATTCTATAAATAGGAATTTTCGCCGTGACGTCAGAAATCAGTCACATGACTTACTGGTTGGCAAAACATTTGAAAGTTTAATGGCCGAATGCTGAGTAAACACAAGCAAAACGATGGTTGTGTCATGTTGTGTAATAGGCTGTGCTAATAAATTTGATAAGAGTAGTCCGAAAAGCTTTTACCGCATACCCAAGAAGCAAGAATCAAGATGAGAGCTCTGGATATCTGCAATTAAGCGTCAACACATCAGTGGTAAATCATGGGAACCAGCGGACATCTTCTGTACTAGTACGTTAGTCATGAATTCCATTAGGAATTATTTACAAGAACAACTATCGTAATTATGCATTTATATTGTCCCATACTTGTAAGCATCTAATGATTTGTAGGCCTTCATAGACTCCTTTGTAAACAAAGATGGTGTGTCGATCAGGTACAGGTAAATATCACCGAACGTCAGATCTGGCCAGGTACCTGGGCTTTGGCTCCAATTCACGTTAAATGGTAAGGATCATGCAGAGAACAGGTACCACGGTTGTACAGTAACTTTACCGTATATCTCCTTTTCGCTTCTTCTGACAAAGAGTTCGCATATGTTGATAAAATATCGTTATCGGTAGACTTCTTCATACTAAGTGCCATTATCAATTTTTGGTTCTGCCAACCAGTTTACACACATGCCTGAATCGTGACGTCGCAGTACGCTTCGGCGAAAATTCCTATACATATTGTGTAGGATTAACATGTATGTATGTAAAATAATACACTAAATATGCAATAAGTATAACTAAGTATACATGTAACTCAAGTATTATACATATGTATGATTATTTTGGGTGCAGAGTTAGAACCTCAATAATGAATAACAAATTTAAGCAATATCAATTTTCATTTAATCAACTAATGATTTGGAAAATATTATAATAAAAAAGTAATTAATAGTGTTTATCTACAGTCAGATACATCTGAGATCTTTTCCTATATAAGACTATGTTCAACTTTTGTGTCATAGTACTGACCTCATCCCGAATTTTCTCGCGTTACCATAAACGCTTGCTGTGCTAGCTATAAACTTGAGATTTCTGGATTTGGT
Source organism: Ostrea edulis (assembly GCF_947568905.1). NCBI lineage: Eukaryota > Metazoa > Mollusca > Bivalvia > Ostreida > Ostreidae > Ostrea > Ostrea edulis. The sequence goes on along the minus strand of NC_079166.1, from coordinate 68,706,960 downwards.
GAAACGTACAAAAAAAAAAAAAAAAAAAAACCGTGGAGTTATGCATAATGAAAACATTCTATAATTATTACTGCTCTTGAAGAGTTGCTTTGGGTTGCATATTTAAAATTTGGCTAAAAGACAGCAAGCTTTTTTGAAAAGCTGATCATTGAACGCATTGATACTTATTAAAGCCGACAGAAATATAGCTGTGTTTTAATCTGCACTATAAAAGAATAATAGTTGATTTGTTTATCCTTGTAAACTTACCATGCGTTTCCCGTAAGATAAATTCGCCATTTTCCGCTCAGGTGGCAGGGGACAGTTTCTTTGGTTTTGAAACATGTGGATAGGGGGTATACACCAAAGTCAGATTATGACAGACTAATGAAAAATCATGTTTCCCTTTTATGTCAATACTTGTATTTCATATTAGTGTAGTTAATAAATTATGACCCTAACTTACATGTAATTTATAAATACTGGTGCTGGTGCACAAAACATGCTCTGAGCAAGTTCCCCTTTTTTGCTTTGATTTTCCCTCATTTGGGCTAATCCGAACCACCCCCACACCATCACAGTACCAAACATGGGGATTTAGACACTGTGCACAATCAAGAACCCTATCTGCCCTTCTCAAAAATCTACCTCTCATATGGGGCCATCCACCTTCCCTCACAGCTACAGACCTTTTGCTAGACCCTGCATGTTTTCACCGGAATTTCTTCAGCAACTGACCACGTGTCTTAGTTTCGTATTTGCACCCATCTATATGCTAGGAATCATGGTGACACCTACATGTTGTATATCAACATTTTTACTAAGCACTCAGCTACATTTGACATGCATCCTAAAATTATTGTATACATTTTTACACATGTAATATCACTTCAAATACGGGGTAATTCCATTTTTTGAAAAAGTTGACCGGGCCTATAGTGCGAAACTGTCCCCTGCTACCTTTAAGAATTCTGACATCTCATGTCATTGACGTCAACTCCCATTTTTGACAAATCTGACTTATTCTGAGTGAAACTACACCAATACATCATGTCGACCGCCCTAAATGTGTACGCAATAAAATTATTTAAAAACCCTACATTTCTGTGTATGATGTTGTCATTTTAGAGTGATGAGAGTGTTCGAGTAAGATCCCTGTGCCTAACAAATAATATTACAAGTATATTGTATCTATGGTAAAAGTGACCTTATATGTGGTGCTACATGCTGAACATGTAATCATGATAACCTATGTAGAAAATGATGGATTAGAGAGAGATAAAGGGACATAACTGCTCTTAAAATCAAGAAAATTTCCCACTTCACTGTCTACTTCTTTACATACTGTATATGTATTAACCTGAAATATGCTCTAATTAAGTAAACAACTCCCCAACAAGATTTTGAATACCTGTTCTCTTCTTACATTCTATTCTATGCCATCCTAATAGTGAAAACTAAAGATTCATGCAATTCAGCCAAATGTCAAAGGGGAGGTGGCTTGTTTACAAGTACCACCCATAAATGAGAAAATGGTGTTAACTGTGTTTTTTGTGTACAAAATGTCTCTAAAATGACTTGTTTCTCTATCTGCAAGTATTTTTTCATAAATATGTATCATGGTGCTGAGAAGAAATGTGATCTACTGTACCTGAGACCTGTCAATCAGTACAATTTGTTAATTACATGTAGAACATGTAATACTACATGTAATCTATGTAAAAAGAATACACAGTATATGAAGTACCCCAAATAACATTATTTTAACCACTAAGCTTATTTACATGTCACTATGATACTTGACCAGATTCTGGTTTTCCATAGTACTAAAGCATAGCTTACCCCCCTTGACTCTGTTGTCTACCATTGTGACACTAATGTGATACATCTATTGAAATAAAGGGTTGTATTACATATCTAATACATTTATCTTGATAATATTAATGAAATGGACTGAATTCCATGGGTTTCAAAAAATGCCATTCTCTTAAAGGTGGCAGGGGACAGTTTCTTTGGTTTTGAAACATGTGGATAGGGGGTATACACCAAAGTCAGATTATGACAGACTAATGAAAAATCATATTTCCCTTTTATGTCAATACTTGTATTTCATATTAGTGTAGTTAATAAATTATGACCCTAACTTACATGTAATCTATAAATACTGGTGCTGGTGCACAAAACATGCTCTGAGCAAGTTCCCCTTTTTTGCTTTGATTTTCCCTCATTTGGGCTAATCCGAACCACCCCCACACCATCACAGTACCAAACATGGGGATTTAGACACTGTGCACAATCAAGAACCCTATCTGCCCTTCTCAAAAATCTACCTCTCATATGGGGCCATCCACCTTCCCTCACAGCTACAGACCTTTTGCTAGACCCTGCATGTTTTCACCGGAATTTCTTCAGCAACTGACCACGTGTCTTAGTTTCGTATTTGCACCCATCTATATGCTAGGAATCATGGTGACACCTACATGTTGTATATCAACATTTTTACTAAGCACTCAGCTACATTTGACATGCATCCTAAAATTATTGTATACATTTTTACACATGTAATATCACTTCAAATACGGGGTAATTCCATTTTTTGAAAAAGTTGACCGGGCCTATAATGCGAAATTGTCCCCTGCTACCTCAATGTGACTGGATACGGAACACAAAACTCCGAGCCCGAGCGTTAATTTCGGAATCGTGAAAATGAAAATCTCATCGAACAACAAAATTTAAAGTTTTTAAATAATAAAATTTTAAATAAAGCAAGTGTCCAGATATGTGCCTATTAGTCATAGAAACAATGTTCAAAAACCGAAAATAAAATATATAGTCGATTTTTGATTTTTCACAACGATTTTTGATGGTCTCCCTAAGGCAGGTTTACTTTATTTTTCAATATACAAAGTCTATAATTAAAATTTATTTTCTGTCCTTAAAACCTGAAAGCGCCTACTCCTGATAACGCATTCTATGAAAGTACAATCTAAAGATACTACTACATAAGATTTATCCTTGAAAGTACAGCGAGTTGGCACCTGCACGATGCTAAAATATTAGGGAGACCAGATTTTTTTCCCCTAATCCTGCGGTCTCCCTAATGCAGATAATTATATACCATTGGTCTATCTAAACATGATTTCATATATATATATATATATATATATATATATATATATATATATATATATAATAAAATTAAAATATATAAATATATAATACATACATATTTCTCGCTGTGACCTTCAATTCGACTTTTAGATATATCGATGAAGTTTTGTCTATTAACAATGATAGCTTTCATTAATATGTCGATTTGATATATCCCTGTGAGCTCGAAATAAAGCACACCACAAAGTCGTCCAGTTCTGCTTCATACTTAGATATTTTATTGAAGGTAGACATTAACGGCAAACTGACAACTCACCTGTATGACAAACGGAATGATTTCAGCTTCTTCATCGTCAACTTCTCATATTTGTGTAGCAATATTTCATTATCACCTGCATATGGTGTTTATATATCTCAACTGATTTGATATGCAAGAGCTTGTTCTGGGTATAGTCAGTTTTTAAATCGAGGTAAGATACTGACAAACAAGTTGATGGTACAGGGATTTCAACAGTCTCGATTGAAGTCAGCATTTCGCAAATTCTATAACGATTTGTTATAACGATCTAGTTCGTCAATATAACCTCGCATTGGGTCAAATGCTGTCTGACGTGTTCCATACCGATTGTTAAGCCGTTCTTGGTACACCGATTTTGACTGCGGATAACTCCGTTTACCTGATCAGGATATAGGGTTCACGGCGGGTGTGACCGGTCAACAGGGGATGCATACTCCTCCTAGGCACCTGATCACATCTCTGGTGTGTCCAGGGGTCCGTGTTTGTCCAACTATCTATTTTGTATTGCTTATAGGAGTTATGAGATTGATCACTGTGCGTTATTTTCACCTTGCATAAATACATCTAGCACTACAACTACACTAATCTACAAACGTATTTACAACGCAGACTATATGTTTTTGGTCTTTATGCTTGCCAGTCAATGTTAAAAGTGGAGCGAAATTAGGACATGCCTTATTTGTCCGAAGAGCTGATCCAAAATGTACGAAGTGATAAAAATAGACTTAATTAATCTCAAGTGGAACGAGTAACCCTATTACGTTGACAAATAGTAAAGCTAACTCGTACTCAGAGAGATTCTATTTGAACTATGCATAAAGAATAAAGAATATATAAAAGATTATAAGTAAAAAATATCAACACACACACAAAAAAGCTAAAAATAAACTATGTAAATGAATGAACACTATGAAAATGAAATAAGAAATGAACAAAATTTGTGAGAAAAATAATGTAAAGATCAAGTTTGAATAAGTAAACGAAGTGGACCAACTCCAAACAAAAACAAAGAATAAGCAGCCTACATGTACATGTGGGAAATTGAATCAACATCAGACATTCCTAGGGTAGACGTGCAAAAAACTGAATCACGGAAACTGATAAATGCGTTTTACATGTAAGCAATCGGTTATGAAGGTCAAAGTAATTAGGGTGGGGGCTTATTGTAAACAGAATTGAAAAGAAAACAAATGTTTTCAAAATTGGTCATATTACCACTGTTAGGGACATGATCAGACGAGTAGGTCTAGATGAAGCTTAACATCTAGTAAGGGCTTAGCCCGTATTCATCCTGATAAAGTCAATAGGTTTGTTGATGCCATGCGGTTCAAATGACTTCAACCTGTACATCCAGAATTTTTCCTTCTGCTTTCTTTCGGTATCTGACCAACTTGGGTCATGATCAATAACCATTACTGTCATGTCCTCCCATCGGTGGTTATTGCCATTGAAATGTGAAGCTACTGGAAAATCTTTTTTTGGTTCTGATGGAGAAATGGTGTTGATCCATCTGTGAAGGTATGTTGTTTCTCCTATGGTCTCCTTCTGACAGACATCGCAACTGATGTTTTTCGTCCCGGAAATTTGACAATGTGGTTCTTCTTGTCGTTGGTCACTTTAGTGATTGGCATATTTTTTGTATTTGACCTTGTATCCATGCGTAATATTTCCTGTCTACCCGAGGATCCCAGTTTTGAAATATTCGCGCACGGGTTTTACGAGGAAAAGTCCCTTTCAAGCAGTATGGCTTCTCTGGGATCATCACCCAAAATGTGATCAGTTTAAGGTTAGAGACGAATGTAGGACAAAGGGTCAAAGGGCAAAAAGTCACAGACAAAAAGTCACGGACAAAATGACCATGGACATGTCACTATAAGAATTTTTATGAAAATAGGACAAAATATCACAGGACAAAAAGTCAGTTTTATAAGAAAATAAGACAAAAAGTCAGTTAGAAATTTTATGAAAGTAGGACAAAATGTCACAGGACAAAAGTCACAGTTATAAGAAATTATTGATTTTTATATATATTTGAAAACATATCTGTTCTTTTTGTAAAGTTTAAGAAACTATATATGCATTTGGGTACCATTTACCTGTAATTGTTAGCTTAAAAGTATATATGGAGTCTCATTTGCTAAGCCAATAATCAGTGGAACTCATGCAGAGTAATAAAGTTGGTTCAAAGTTATGGAGTTAAAACAGTCAAAGAACAAGAAAAACATCATGATTTTATTCATGCACAAAATACAAAGATTGGTATAAATATCAGCATTCTATGTTTTATAAAATAATGAGTTTGTCTTTTTTTTCTAATCAAAAGTAATTTTTGTGACTTTTTGTCCCGTGACTTTTTATCCTATCTGATCAAAAATCATCATAGTGACTTTTTGGCCTGCGGCTTTTTGTCCTACCGATTTTGAGACTTTTTGTCCTGTGACTTTCCGTCCGTAAACCGAAATGTACATCTCCCAACAAATAATCCGATATACAAGATGAATGTTCTAAGCAAAACCGAGAAGATTCAAGTATAATTTAAATTTACGTTTCATTTTACAAACGACTTTCTCAATTCATCAAATACATGTACACATGTATTATTGAAGACCGAGTTTTTGTTAAGGTCAATAATCTTATTTTAAAACTTCAATACTCAACAAAAGAAATATATGTATCAAACAAAGATGCTTGCCCCATCAATTTTAGGCCCAGTTTAATGTATTTGCCATGGTTTCGCTTTCCAACGAATAAAACATTATCATACATGCATTTCAATGCCCAATCATAATTTTACAAATAGAAGTATTTTATCTTATCTTATCATGACTTTTCCTGCGATAATCATCAAGGAAATATCTAAGTTTCAGAATTGGGTTTTGTGTGTATCTTAATGATTAACACATTCATTAAATACTGTAATATGAGATAATGATTTTTCTTAAAAATCGATGCAATTATTTCTTTTGATTTTGAAATTCAATTAAATGAAATGTATGCAGAAGAATTATACTTGTCCATACACGTGTAATTTGCATGTTTAATCTCAGTTGGCTAGAAAACTACATTATAAGCCATGATCTGAGAGGAAAGACAGAACTGTCAAAGTACAGATCTCTTCGACATGTTATCTAATATTTTATAAACTCTACTTTCAAATTAATTTTTATTAAAAAAATGTTTATAAATACTAATTAACTTTTCCGTGATCATCATTGACAATTCGAAACCAAAATATCTGAAGTAGATTATGTTTTACATTGACGATTATACGGATAATGCCCGTTTATATTCGTTCTGAAATACTGCGAAAATTTTAATTCACAACATACATGTACGAAATTTAAATTGTACTCTTCAATTGATTCTATCCATTGGAAATAACTGTCATTGGAAAAAGATACAGTATTCAGACCAGTTATCAACTGTGCAAATACAGGTAGTTTACTCCGCCGCGGTATAAGCGTGGTCTCGCGATTCCCCGCTATGAAAAACCGCGACGGTGTAATGTGGAAAGGATTTACTTTCCGTCGCGGTGACGCGGTATATAAGGGGTCCGCGTTAGCTGCACTATATATATATGTGTGTGTGTGTGTGTGTGTGTGTGTGTGTGTGTGTGTGTGTGTGTGTGTGTGTGTGTGTGTGTGTGTGTGTTCTAGATTCTTGGTGAGATTTAACAATCAAAATATGGGTCAATTTCTATCATCAGCTTCATCCCCGTTTCTATAAAGTATACGTTTTTATTATATTTATATACCTACATTAGGTATACAGTGAAAGTTGAAGATAAAGAACAGTGATCAATCCCATAGTGCATAGCGCTTAGACTGTTAATTTGTAAATCGTCTGGGGATAAAGAATGTCGTATGCCTCAATGACCTTTAAAACGGTAGTCCTATGTCACGGTAGGCCTTCACACGATCAATACCCTTACTGATACATCCAAGAGCGTCATTCTTAAGTCAATTGTCGAGGCACTTCTCCCACACTCATTTACGTCTATATTTGTGAATATGCTTGAATTGGACATAAAATAACACATCATCTTTATTGAACATCTTTAATGTTTTCCATTGCAACGAATGAAACCATTTTTTTTTTCGACAAAAAGAAGCAGCACGCAGGAAGCTTACACAGTCTGTATGTAAACGTTCATAACATCGGCAAAACCGGGATCTGCAAACAAAATACAGAATAATATTTAAAAAATTGCATTATTTCCGATTCATTTTGGAAACAGTGATCACAGGATGAAACTATGGCATTCAATAAGCTTGAAATGTAACTTAAAGTTTATTGAACGGTTACTGAACGGTGACAGAACGGTTACTGAAAGGTGACAGAACGATTACTGAACGGCGAATAAAAGGTGACTAAATCACAAAAACTGGGCGAACTGAATGACAGTTTCATACTTTGGATCATAGTATAATCATATGATCTATAGAAAGAAAAGAAATTATGCCCTTATTTTTTCCAGAGAGAAAAAATATCTCAATGATACCATATAGATACATGGAGAGAGAGAGAGAGAGAGAGAGAGAGAGAGAGAGAGAGAGAGAGAGAGAGAGAGAGAGAGAGAGAGAGAGAGAGAGAGAGACGGGGAGGAAGAGGAGGGTAGATATACACAATCCACATGTACATACGTGTATGTAGTCGTAAAGTAAGATGTACAATAGTGAGGTTGATATATTTTACATTATCATACTCGGTCTGAAATCACTGAAGTGCTTCAACTAAACTTTACAGCCATTGTATCATATAATAAGTTGTGGATAGAATAGGAGGAATGTGTTTACTATAATGTCATTTACTTCGATTCCAGTTCGTCAGTCCTGACCCTTTACTGTACATGAACAGCGGGAAGACTCCCTTATTGGCCCACGTGCAATCATCTTTATTATCTATCACCACAAACCACCCCACATCCCTTGGACATCCGCCATAGTATCTGTTGATGTAGAAGTGTCTTTTGACATGAGTGTGGTGCCTGAAAAGATCAAAATAGTCATAAATGTTGTAGATTTCTACGGAATAGATGTATTGCATCTGATGACATCACTAAAAGTATTTTGTTATAAACAGTACAGCCATCGTAACGACTAGAAGTTCTGATATCCATGAAAATAGAATGTACATGCAGATATAAAAATCAATTTTAATTTTGAACATTCATGAAGACGTGAACTACAGCGCTTCACGTCTAAATACTTTTCAATAAGAGCTAAGATACATGCTTCATGAAGTATGCTGACTTTTTAACGTCGCAGTTCATGCCCTAATATCAGAAAAGATTCGATAAAATAAAACTCCGCTAACATATACGTACCCTGCGATGGAGAAAAAGTTTGTTCGTGAATTCGGTTTTAGGTCGTACCAACTGCTGTGTAACAATCTCGATTTGCTGAACCAGTTGATGAAAGAACTCCCACTGCCATCAAATTCCAAGTAAGCCAGCGTTTTCCCTTGACCTCCAAGTACTACCCGGACCTGAAAGGTATATTTACCATGGCTACAATCGAAATGGCTTGGAATTGTAAGAAGAATCAATTTCGTTTGTATCTGAATGCTGTAACACGTCCCGTGGAAGAAAGGTTTTTCTCAAATAGAGACCTAGTCAGTATTAGGTGAAATGTCATAAATTTTTATATATGGCACCCAAAACTGGAGCAGTTATGATTCTTTATCGTGTTAACGCCTACCGTGCACCATGTACATTTAGTTGCGACGGACGAATCATGTGCAGTAGCGGTGTACTTTATCAACGTCATATCGGAAAGACCCGACACTTTTACATATAATTAAATGTGTTAAACAAAGAAACATTTACTACTTATGTTAAATGTCTTAGGTTGGAAGAAGTACTGTGATCGAGAATCGATGACTGGCCGTCCTGATTGCAAAATGATCGCCCTTAACACCAGACGACAGAGACCGGTAGAATAGGAATTGTAATATGTGTCCCGTAACATATAAAGTGTATTTTAGATCACCTAATTCATATGAAATGGTAATATATCCTTTTCTTTTAATCTTAAATGGTCAAACACGATCATGATATTAATCAAATATATATTTGGATTTATGCATTAAGATGCCTTACATTTACAAATAGTTCTATTTTTAAAAAAAACACGATACATGTATTATTCTACCCCTAAATACACAAATATCTATTTTTTCATGTATGAATTCTTAGCAAATAAATCGGCTATTTCATATGCCAGTAAGAAGTCAGTGTAATATCATATATCATCCCATTGTAACGGTGAAAATTTGGAGTAGTTCAGTTTATGTTCAGTGTAATAAAATTTCCTGTTAGGTGGTCATTTAACCTGTGAAAATTGAATTGTTTGTATGGGAGATGAAAATAACGAACATTGATCAATCTCATAAATTCCATAAGCAATACAAAATAGAGAGTTGGGCAAACACGGACCCCTGAATATACCAGAGGTGGGATATAGTGCCTGGGAGGAGTAAGCACCCCGTGTTGACCGGTCACATTCACCGTGAGCCCTATATCTTGATCAGGTAATCGGAGTTATCCGTAGTAAAAACCAGTGTGGCAAAAATGACCAGTATTGTCATGAAACATGTCAGACCGCATTTGACTCAATGATAGGTTGTATTGGCAAACTAGATCGTTTTAATGATCATAGAGTTTGCGAAATGTTGACTTTAATCTTGGAAACCCTGTATCATCAACTTGTTTGTCAGTAGCCTGCTTCGATTAAAAAACTGACGATATGCAGAACAAACTCTTGCGTATCGAATCAGTTGAGAGATATTAACACCATATATAGGTGATAATAGAATGTTGCTATATGCATATTTCTAAATCTTACGAGACACGCTGTAACCGTAGCGAGTTTGATAAAAACGTAAAGGTACAGAAGATTGATCAATCTCATAACTATTGTAACGAATTGCAATTATTGGAATAAACTTATCAAAAATAGTGTATAAACTATATAAACGTGTTTGTTTTTGTCATCAAATCGGTAAGGGTGTTGGTAACGGCCATCTATGTGCCGTCATTCTTTTGTTTAAGCGCCCTATTATTTGTAAGGAACACAAAATTCCAGACAACTACTTTATAATATATTGAGTAGCTTGAGTTCAATCTTTATTATTTTAATGTACAAATTCTCTATTCATATTGTTATTTTATTATAGAGCTTTTTAAAACTGTATCAAAAAATGTCTTGAAATTTTCGAAATTAAAATCCAAAGACATAAACTGCTTCGAACCTAAGACATTTCGCATTCATGAAGGTCAGAAGCTCTTTTCACTGAATTCACGTAGGCTGATGAGAAATGTTGTAAAAATTAAACACTGTTTTATATGACAAAACTCTATACTAATATTCTATATGGGATATTTAATCATTCTTATAATTTGTAAAGAATCAAATATATTTCCAATATCAGTAAATCATCGTTAAATTTAGTCTGAGGATGTATTGTAAGTAATTCAATAGTCTCATGCCTCTCTATTCCTTAAAACAATAGATCGTGGCCCACTTAGGGCCTCTGTTCCGTTACTTATTTTAAGAAATGGAGAGGTATATGTACTTAGGCATTAACTTAAACATATCGATTGTTGAATTATGTTTACTGGTAAATAAAATGAGTCCTTGTTAAGGATAAGTTGGTCAGGCACATTTTGTTCACATATACGGCAAAACTTTGGGTTTTAAGCCATTCAAAGTTTCGCTGTCATGTTGTAATAAACTATCCTCGCCCACCTTTTCCATTATCTATATAACTTACGCATTTTCATAACTTTTCTTGTTTTTCTTTTTCTTTTTTTAGAATAGATATTTGAAAGATCTTCAGAAGCTTGAGAATAATTGCATATTTGAATGCATCATTATTTAAAGTATGTAGCATTCATGTATTCAAGCTCGCTATATGTATATACCTGAAGTTTTTTATTCTATAGATAATTTATGTTCAGTTGAACAGGTAAAGCAAAACATGCCAAATTTATCCAATAGCCACATCATCTTTTGTATCACTCTCCTACGAAGAAAATTAACGTTTCTATTATTTTGTCGTTTAATTCATGTTCGGTGTTACTAAAATACCGATTATGGGGCATATCGGAGAAATACTACGGCAAGTTCATGCCTCAAAGACATTAACTAATCTTCTCGGCTGCATCTTGGAGAACAGTTATTACCAAGGGAGTTATTGTCCTCGTAGCTTTTCAAACAAATAAAAACCTTGAAGTTGACCAACAGTAACAGTGGTAGATATACACGGAAATATTCACACCATATCTTCAGTTTAACTAAAAGGTGGTGCGCTGTAGAACGTGACTGGCGGCGAGGTTTGCCCCAAAACTGAAAAGAAACCTGAATACAGGTATACTATATATTCTGCCCTCCAGTTCCGATCCACATAACTTTCCATTAGGAGATAGATTGTATTACTTTGAAATAAATAGCAAAGTTAGAAGAACGTCAACTCTTAGATTTTCCCATGGTGTGTGAGGATAACATTGATTAACCAGAGCAAATATAATGTACAAGGTACTGTTAGGACGCAAGAGGACAATAATGTGCACCCCATGTTTAGCGTTCGAACTTCCGTACATCTTATCAAATTTTACACTTACACACACACACAAGTTGCATTTTCCACCCAGATGTCTTTGGAGATATATAGATTAACATAACGCATTGATCTTTAATTGTAATCGAGCTTATGGTTTTCTATAGTGTTATCTGTAATGATTTCAACTACACGTGTAAGTTTAATTCTTTTACAAGGGTGGAATTATAAATAGTGCAAATTGTTCTACATGCATTCAAAACCTGTGTAAGTGCGTACCTTCAAAATGCTGAGAGATCTCCATTTATCAATTAGAGGACTTCGAAGATGCTTTCTAGTATCTCTCCAATTATCGAGATCAAAACCGTCCGGAATGCAACCAACAGCTGGTGTGCATCTTGAAGGTGATCTCCTGCACCATGCCGCACGAACATCCTGTCTGTTACCTTTCACAGCATGGAAAACTAGCTGCCAGTCTGAAATGGATGTAGATATCAGTTTATGTTATCGGATTGTTAAGATATATGTACTACTTTTGAGAGTCGAACAATTAATTTACTGTTTAGAAAAACTTAGTAAGTAAAGTATGAAAATATCAACATTTCATAGAACATTTGACACTACAAAAAGGACACATTATTATTTCACAAAATGAAATTGAAAACGTTTTGATCATCAATTAAAACTTACCATCTTCTTCAGATATGCCATAACTACCGGAAAGATCATGTGCAAAGAGCACGCAAACCAACATCCATGAAAACCAGATCATGTCGATTTAACCCTATAACATAACAATATTAAAAAACGAGTGAACAATCTCATCAATCATATAAGGAATACTTAATCAAGGGTAGGGTAGACACGGACCCCTGGAAATACCAGAAGTGAATTAGGTGGCCTGGAGGACATCGCATCCCCACCGACCAGTCACCTGCCGCGAGCCCCACACATTGATATCATGTTTAATCTAACACTATCTAAGTATATCAAATTAAATGAAAATAACATTGTTAGAAACCTGCCACATATGAGATCATATTATCAAACAATTACAACCATATCACTTACCTAGTATGCTCAGAAGATTCCTCTGTCAACTGTTAATTCGAGTAACTCAAAATGATTTCTTATATACAAAATAAAGTATCTGTAATCGAAAACACCTGTGATTATTTAAAACACATTTTATTGTTTCAATGTTTCGATTATCATAAACGTTTTATAGAATTTCGTAAAACAGGTCCAATTTCATATCCAGTAAATGCTGTGACACACTTGTTTCTGAAGACAAAAGCGGATGCACCAAACTTCTAAAAGCGACTTGTACACAATCTAATTATTTAAAACAATCTGTCACATGCAGTATGTTATCGGATCAATCAACCTATCAATCTATTAATGTTCTTCATGATTAGATTTTTCAAAACTGGGATACAGCCTGCGTTTTGTGATTCTTGACGTTCTGCATACAATATCCTCTTTAAACCAAATAAAAACCCTTTCAAATCCTGTCGTCGATTCCTTAAAATTATATTACTAACAATGAGACGTTATCCCGTCAACATAAACAAAATTTTAGGTCGTATCTTTTTTTATTTTATATATATTTAATCATATTTCAGGTTTCTTGTTTACATCATGTATTTCATATGATGTACTATCAGTAAAAAGAAAAAGTTCGTTTTGTGTAATATGTTTATACACGAGGACAGAATTTGATTAAATTTGACACTGATGTTACTTTCATGGATTTAGTTGAAATTCAGCCGACCGTGACCCCACTCGCCGTTGCGTGCAATCAGCATTCTTTTTTCAAGAAAGCATACATGACGGGTACTCTTTCACCATTATGTGCTGGTAAATCATTACAAATCGAACCACTGGAACACTGCCGAGACTGAATGAAGTCGATTGGGATAGAGTCATTCTTCTGATAATACAGGGGCATTTACAACGTCATATAGCTCAGTAATATTGTGTACATGAGACAACACTATACCGTTTAGTTGGGCGTCTCAGAGCCACAGAGAGATCGGGTTATCGCCCTAGGAGAGAACGTCCGTGTGTTACGTCGCGACGTCAAGATAGAGACATATATCTCTAGCACCCACGTAATCTATTTCATACGGCGACAGAGATTACACGCCAAGTTCTCGGCACTATGTTGGTCCGCCACTTACGCAAAGGCAACGCCACTATGAAATGCAGTGCCTGCTTGCACATGCACGTAATCGGTTTTGTTTGGCCCATTGGAGACGCGTGATCTTCATTGACAGGTATATCTTTACACTTTATAGATCAGAGGGACCACGACGTGTCTATCAACATCACGGTGAGCAATATTCTATGCTTTCGTAACGGAAAGCGACAAAATTGGGGGTATGATATGTTATGGTATGGGCACGGTTATCTCACACCTCACATGGTCATCCACAGCAATGTTACAGCAGTACCAAATCGAGGTCTTGGGACAGCACGTCCTTTTATCCATCAACGCAACCTTACGTTGCAGCAGAACAACACGAAACCGCATGTTGCTAGGGTCTGTCATGAGTTTCAAGTTCAAAATAACGTCCCAATTCTTTATTGACCAGCATACACCCCCGATTTGTCCCCAATCGAGCGTTTGTGGGACGAGCCGGATAGAATGGTTAGGGGGCGCGTTAACGTCCCACATAACGTCGCTCAACTCACGCAGGTCTTTATTCAGGAGTGGAATAATATCACTCAGATGTCAATAAACAATTTGATGGGGTCAATGTTAAGAAGAGTAAGAGCAGCCTGAAGCCGGAGGTAGACATACAAGCTACTGATTTAGATTGGGAAACGGCGTAGTTGTTTTAAGGATATCAATGCAAACGCAGGCTGCATATTTAAGGCATATGTTTGGCGCTTACGGCCGTTAAACAGGAATGGATCTTTATCGTCTCACACCTGCATTTTTCATGCATCTAGTGTATCCTAATAAATTATAATCTATATTTTTCATTGTTGGCTTACAGCGAACATGTGTTAATGGCTCGATATGAAATTATGAAGTATTATATAAAGTATTTATAAAATGTCGTAATCTTGGAGGGTTACTAAATTGAATTTAAATGTTTTACTATTCATTGTTTATTTTGAATATTGATGTTTTTATGCAAATAAATGCAAGAACTTTTTCATTAATTTGTAATCGAAGCCATGAATGTTTTAGAGCTATTAGAGGTTTGAAATATATTCATTATATGAAAGAGTCTAAGTATTGTGAATCAATTTACCTGTCATAATAACTAACAAACATAAAATTCACAAGTGTAATCTAATTTCATCCAATATGGTAATTTAGTAAAGATTAAGGGTAGAATTAAAAGGATTTTTAATTCATTAATGTTAATGCAACATGTGTACACACACATATCTGTATGCATACATACATACATAGATACATGTTCATACATACATAGTCTTCTGATTTTTTTTAAAAGCAACAAAAGATATAATTACTAGTTTTCCCCACCTGCATTTTTCTTGAAATAGCGCACTGTACGTGTATCTAGAACTTTGTTACCAGCATTATATTTCATAATTTTTATTTCTTTCATTTCTTCATGACGATGTGTTGTAAATAACTGGGTATCTCAATTTCTTCATGAAGAGGTGAAGTTATCGAACAGTGATCAATCTCATATTTTTGATAAAGATTCAAATTTTAGTAATGGGCAAACATGGACCCTAGAAACACCAGAAGTAGGATCAGTTGCCTAGGTGGGGAAGGCATCCCCTATTTACCGGTCACATAAGCTGTGAGCCACATCATCAACAGATATTTTTTTTCATCAATTCTAATGGTTTGATTTTACTCTGTTTATTTTCTAAAGACTTCAAAATAATATGCAACCTTCTTCTACCACAGTAAAGCTGATCTCTCAGACACTACGTTATTTCTTGACTCAAAAATGAATAGCAGATTCGCCAGTGTTTAGGTGATACATTGTATGCAAATTATGTACATGAATAGACGATACACAAATAATGTTATTGACTTTACAAAACTCCTCAACATGACAGAAACAGAGTGGATCTACAGCATGACGTTAGAAATCAATTATAATCTTGAATGATATTAGTGACTGGAAACAAATCTATAACAGAAAAATACCAGACCTTCGAGATAGTAAAATCAAAAATTGATAACATTGCACCCTTCATCTTAGACACTGGGGGGGGGGGAGTCACGTAATATATGTTCTGTAGTATCCTCATATTTATACAGATTACATTGCATTACTCAGCTTGAAAGGTTTTACCGTGTATCTATGTAAATGCTGAATCGATGGATGTAGAATTACATGAAAGCAGAGAAATGAAATGTTCTGTTCAATAAAGGAAAATAGATCTTACAGAGAAAAATATAAAAAAAATATATCTGAGTTTCCATACCTCGTATTCCCTATTCCCTCATATTCCTTAACTCAACACTCTCATTTCTGCTATTAAGAATATACGAAGTAATTGCTGGAATGAATTTATTTTTGGGGTCATGGTTTCACATGTGTACAATAATCTATTTTCGTCTTTCAGTGAAACGGTCAGACTTCACCCTCACATCTCATACTGTCTGAATGTAGACGTGCATAATGTCTGCGTACCCGTGATCTGAGAAAAAAAAATATCATAATAGTACATCTACAACATGAAATTCCCATGTGTCCTCACAAAGTACCACATGTTCTCTAGTGCTGAAAAGTATAAAATATATGTATCTGGAATTTGAACTACATGTTTGAATCTCTAATTATACAAATGGAATACTTGAATCTGTTCTTCAAACAAAAGTTTGAATCTAATTTACAATTACGATGCGTAACAATTTGACTAATTTCGGCAAAGATTCGGCTTGGCTGAATGTTTGGACTAACGGATTTAACCAAATCTCAGAGCAATCCTTTATAATTCATGTCTGGAAATTTTTATTTCAGCTTCGGCTGGTTTAGCAATTAATGTGCACTTAGGTGACACTGATGTTCGCTTCAAATATTACACTATTTCTATATCACGATATCAATATAGGGAAGTTGATATACATGTATAAGATTTAGCTTTGTGGTACAAATACTCTTTAGAAGATTTCTAAACGCCCAATCATATTTTAGATATTTGAATCATTTTTCCCTGAAACCGAACGGTTCCTCACTAATACATGTACAAATTACAATTTTCTTTGCCCAAAGATGCGTTGTGGTACTCTGGTTCAAACTTGTCAGTCTGCATAGTTCTTGCAATTAAGAAGACTTATTAGAACGATGGAAAATGTTTACAGACAATAAAAAGACGATAGACAAACTAACTACAAGCGGAAAAAGCTAATTTGAGTCTTCAACCGAGGTATAGTACATATAGAATTATATGATACTACTAAAACAACTCTCTCTCTCTCTCTCTCTCTCTCTCTCTCTCTCTCTCTCTCTCTCTCTCTCTCACCCTGACCCCACTGAGTAATTATTGACCCTTTATTATAGATAAAGAGCGGATGGTTTCCATTGTTTGCCCAGGTGCACACTCCATCAGTACTGTCTAACACCAAAAACCATCCAGCATTACTGGCACATCCACGGGAATCCCTGTTGACAGAGTGATGTCTTTTTTACAAGTAAAGAATTTCATTTTAGATCACCAGTGATTCCCACACTCTGAGACTGATCATGGAAACTGCATAATGTATTAATTCAAAATGGCGTATTATGTTAAAATATTGTATTCACCCTTTTATAGAGAAGTAGGTTGTGTTGGATATCTTGAGATCGGACCAACTACTATGGAGAAGTCTGGACTTGCTAAACCAGTTTAGTTTGTTGCTTCCACTTCCATCAAATTCTAAGAACGCAAATATGTTTCCCTGCCCACCGAATGTTACTCGAATCTGTAAATGCAATACCCAAAACAATCATTTACAATTGAATGTCCCAAGTACTTGTATTTATGTTTGATGTACATTGTTTTGCCGACACTTGAAAAAAAATTCATGTTTTTCGAATACATCTAACGATGTTTGGAAATTTGAAAATTGAAGAACATTTTCCATCTGAATGTCTCCTCACGAAAGAAATGATAACGTTTTATCTTTTTATTAGAAATAATAGCGTACTAGGTGCAAATGAAGCGCCTAGTAGTCAATAAAACAGGACAAGATATTTTTTTGAAAAATATATATATTTGAATTCCAGAAGAATGTGCAGTGTATCATTTTCATATTGGAATTTCCATATAATCTAGCATTTCTCATCAGCAGTAAGAAACATTACATAGAACGTATCTATGCGTTATTCAACTACATGTAAATACATGTCTTATGTAATACAATGCAGCAGAAATCAAGTTTGTTTGGGGTTGGGTTTTTTTTTTGGGGGGGGGGTTCTTTTTCAGTACCGCAGAATTCAGCAATACTTTGTGAGTAAACAATATTCACGTTAGTTTGCGAGAGGCTTCTTTCACGTTATCAAAATATTGATTAATAATTCATGAATGAATTAAGTGTTTTTATGATATCATAACAATCTTTATTTTACGTTATTTCGAACAGACTGAACGACGACTTTAATAATTTTAGACCTTAGTCTAAAATGAATAAGGTAAGCAAATATATAAACATACTTTCACAATATTGAGTGAATTCCATTTGTCAATTAGAGGACTTCGGAGATGCGTCACATTGTCCCTCCAGTTATCCAGATTGAATTTAAGAGGGAGACAGCCTGAGTCTGTTGTACATACTGCCGGGGACATTGTGTTCCAGGCGTGAAGAACACTCTTTCCGTTACCACTTACTGCATGAAAAACTAATTTCCAATCTGAAAATGAATATCAGAATTGAAATGGTGTATATCAACTTGTAGTCTCTAAATGACGAATTCTTAGCTTGGATACATGTCAGTCAACACATATATAACATACACGAACCGCTTTAGAAAATATTACGGTAATTATTGTCATAGCTTCTTTCGTTAAAATCACAATAATACACTTCTGGTAACACCAGGAATGTAACTGCAAACTTTATTTGAGTGAAGAGCTGATGAACAATTGACCACCACATGATGAAAGTCAATAAAATGTCAGAATGTGTCTATCTTTTGTAGTGGTGACTGCTCCTCAGTTTCGTCAAGCTCCTCAAATTCAAAACGGAAACTGGGCGTCATGTTAGGCGAGATGGTACACTAACGCATTTTCATTGAACACGGTGGCTGAGTATCATCAGTGGTTAGTCACACTCAACATCCCGCCTCTCCGTTTTTCCGTCTCATTATGGGTCTATAATGAAGGGTGAAAACGAGCAATGGTTGGAGGAGGCGTTGTGAAAAAACCAACATTTTGTGGCACTACACCCACAACTGGTGACGTCTTTACATGTTTAAAAATATAAACAACATACAGACAAAACATTTTCAAAGTTTCCGTACATGTTTGACATTAAATGACTGAGTGTGTGAGTACATTGTAAGTGGATAGATGGGTGTGGTCGAGGCATTATCATATAGTTTATATTTAAATTTCAAAGACGCTCAGCAGTAAAGTTTGCAGTAATCCAAAATCGATCAATCGTTGCACTACTACTCGATTTTCAATCAACATATTTGTCGGAATAAGACGTGTTGAACTTTTGGGTTTTTATACCATACTTTCAATTTCTTTCTTCACTTTCGCAATCTTCATAGATTATGAACTCTGTTTTTTTGTCGATCTAGTTACCCAATACAACCTATATCATTGGATCAAATGCTGTTTGACGTGTTTCATACCGATTGTTAGGCCATCCTTGGCACTAATTTTGACTACGAATAACTCCGTTTACCTGATCAAGATATGGGGTTCACGGCGGGTGTGACCGGTCGACAGGAAATACTTACTCACCTAGGCACTTGATCCCACCTCTGATATATCCAGGAGTCGTGTATTTTGTGTTAGTATTGCTTATAGGAGTTATGAGATTGATCACTGTCCGTTATCTTCACCTTTCATTTAATAAATCTTAAGAAAAACAGGATAAGACATAAATATGATTTTTATAGAATTACTCAACTTTCTGAAACTGTGTATAGCACAACAAACCGTCACTTACTATCTCCGTGTCCATACACTACGCTCGTCGAGAAAACCATCAAACCGAGAAACCGTAAAACGCCAGATGAGGAGGACATAGTGAACTAAATAAAATAATGGAATTTACCGAGATCATTCAAAACATCATTTCCGGGAGGTATCGAATATATCAATCAACAATGGAAGTTGCAAAATTTCAGATAAGAGATGCAGTGCTGTCATCACTGTTGATTACAGGACACATTTGCTATCCTATATATATATATATATATATATATATATATATATATATATATATGGGGACAAATCTGAACAGCTCAACGTTGATTATTGATCTACTCATTGTAGTTATAAGAATAGTTTTCCTTTTCACAAATTTGTTTCGAAAGAAATAAAAGAAAAACTCTCACCTTGTTTTAACTATGTATCCACTGTACAGTTTCCTAAACCACAACAGCTTTAACTTATATAGAAATACAAAAAGATAACTCCACCCTCTAAGAATATTCGCCCTTTGCTAGATCTTATAGCCTCACATTGTTCCTCCCAAATATTCTACCCATTTTATCTATCAAAGGCAAGTATCGCTATACCCTTATAGATTTAATCCTTTCGATAAATCAAGTAGAGGACATTAAGAAAACAAATTAAAACTTCATCAATAAATTATCATACATATCATAAACACGGACGATCGGCAATTGTAAATGAAATTATCTTCAGTAACATGGTGCTCATGTACATGTAGAGTGCCTAAAATCTTGTTAACAAACATGCAAACACACATACAGCACATAATCACTCACACACTAACGGTTGCGTTGCTATATCACCCCTCACAATGAATTGTGTGGTATTCACCCATCTATGGAACCAAAAAAATCAAAAATAGACTACCTCTAATTGTTGTTTTAATCATTTCTTATAGCATCTTTGGTATTGTAGTTTCCGTACCCTACTAGCGTGAATTGACATCCCATGTTGTTTTCTTCGTTTCCGTTTCACTGTTTCTATACAGTTTCCAGTCACGTGAACTAGTGTCGTTTTGCACCATAACATACAGGTAACTCTCGAATTATCGCCACTCAATTCATCGCCATTTTCGTTATAACGCCGCATTTTTCTAGGAACATTTTTCCTGTTACTTAAAACTCTCGTTAAAACGCCAAATTCGCTATCGCCATTTGCCACAGTGTTTTCATTACAAAAGTCTATTTCAACGTGTTAATTATCTCGATAAACCGCCATGGGTGCACGTGGTCAGTGAAGCAGTAAATTGGTCATTATCAATCTCCGGCATACACCTGGACCTTCTGTTGCATTGAATAAACAAGAAAAATACTCGAGATGAACTGTAGTCAAGTTGTTTTTTCATCAAAGAAACACATTTCAATTTAACTATGGCTTCGCCTCGTAAGAGGGTCCTGTTAAATTTCGATGAGAAAAGGCAAACCATTACGTACCAAGGACATCATCAAAAATGTACCCATCAGGATATTGCAAATTATTTTTCTGTTTTATGGGGAAAGGCTATATAAAAAGAGGGACAGTCGGCGACATCTTAGCAGCAAAGGATCGCTCACTTACATAAGTATTGTAAATAGAGGAAAGATAACTCTTACATATAAAAGAACAGTAACTCTATTTCTTCAAGATGGCAGTAATTCAATTCATCGCCAAATTCGTTATAATGCCATAATTTCATAAGAACAAAAGGTGGCGGTTTATCGAGAGTTGACTGTATTATAAAACTCAGATCTTTGTTTTAAGCAAACATTGTCAACCTTTAAAAGAAATTCAACCCTCGTGGTCCATCTCACAATTCTGAAATTTTGATTGAAAGCACGCACAAAGCATTAGTATCATGCCAATTGGAATAGCTTCTGTTCTAGTACAGATAGCTAATAACAACATCATGTACTGCTAACTCAAAACTTTCATTTAAAAATATTCGTGATTTTATAGTCTGACTAAATCCTCAGTACGATATGTTTAAATATGTTAATATCAAATTGAGATACCGATACTGTGTTTTAAATTTTTCCTAAATGGAAAATATATTTAAATTTGCAGAGACAATGAAATGTCATAGTGACTCAAAGGAGAAAAATTTTACAAAAATTTCAATCGAGCCTAAAAGATAAAATTTTGATATATGCACCGGTAACTGCCAAAGATTATTAATGAAATTTATGAACATCATTTTACTTTTGTATGGATTCGTGCGCTTTAAAACACAAAGTTTACAAAAAATAGAATTGCTTACATGTGCTTATTCTCTAATTGAACAAAAATAGCTAGCCATTATAACATTTTGAAGTGAAATTTGGAATTCATTTTTGTTTACATGTGCATAGAATACTGTGTTGCTCCAATTTTTCAAACCTTGGAAATAAAATTATCTAGAGTTACTGTTGTTCTCAGTTGTATGTATCTTTGTAACATAATGTATATACTAGTTGATATAATATCTTTATAATGCTGTTGTCTGTATATATCTTTGGAACTAATTATGTTATGCTGTATAAATAAAGGTCATATCGACATTATTATCTTTATTATTATCATTATCATAATTATCAGCTCCCATGGGAATCCGGTTTAGACTAGGTCTTCAGTACATCTTGATTGTCTTAAGAGGCGACTAAATGAGGCAGTCCTTTGAAAAACACAGAAAATATTTTGTTCTCTTTTCTCTCCTTTGGGATTTAGAAAAAGTAATATTTAGTGAAAGATCTCTTAACTGTCCTTTAACTATTCTGGAATAAGAAACAAATATCATACATAAACATTTACACGTTTTTGTATCTGTTGTCACAGTCCCTTTACCTTCGTGTTAGGTATTCAATGCTACATCTCAATACATGTAATTATTCAAGAATTTCATGACGCATGTAATGATAAACACAAGGATGTATTGCATGGTCCCGTATCCCGAGATCATCGTCCTTTGAAATTTGATTGGAAAGATAATATTCAAATGTATAACAACACATATGGTGCTGTAATTGTTATTTTGTTTGTTTCTTGAACTTTGATAATATCAATAAATTGAGTGACAAAAAGTGTAATTAAGATGTCAATGTTGGCTTTTTTTCTTGTTCAGAGCTTTTGATTTATGATTAATTTCACAATGAATGTGCCTTCTATCCTCATTATTCAAATATTCATATTAAACAAAGTACATGTATCATAGATTTCACCTTCCCTCTAAGAAAACACTACCCTTTTCTACACAAATCTTATTAAAAAAAAGATCTGCGAATCTTGTTTTCAAGTATCACTATCTAGCGAATATGAAATATACAAGGAGTGAATCTGGAGAAAAAACATGTATGTAAAATTAGATACATTAAAGACAAACTGGGAGGGGAAATCAGCTATATACGTCACTGTACAATATACATAGAGAATAACACATACCCATTTCCATATCACACCCTGTATCAGCCCGAGACACCAATATCAGCCAGAGGGCCAAAGGCCCGAGGGCTGATATTGGTCGAAGGTTGATACAGGGTGTGGTATGGAAATGGGTATGTTTTATTATGTTTATTACATACTTAGTAATAACATACAAAATATGTCTACTTGAACAAATAAAACGTAATCAACATTGACAATTTACAATCCCTTGAATTGACTTCAGTGTATCAGGTTTATATCTCTCCCCATTTGATTTCTTTACATTCATAAAATATCTCGCAAGATGCATAACTAATTCCCCGACCGGGATTTCCTCTGGTTTTCTCAATTCGTTACTCTTCCTTAGGTAAGTAGTAAATTTCCTTAAGTCCGAATCAGTTTTCCTACTTGTGTTTGCATTTAATACAGTAAGAATTTTCACCAACATCAGCGATATTTAATCCACACATATATTTGAGTTCGATTAATCTGTTTGCCCGCGATTCAAAAGTATTTTCTCTTCCTTCACGTTCGTCCATCTTCATGTTGTTTATGTTCGTCTGCAAAATATTGAAGTGGAAAAAACCAGAGGAGTTCCGGATAGAGGGGTTCCGCAAGGGGGTCTGATACGGATCTGCAGGGCTGATACGGATATCAGCCCCGGGGGCTGATACGGCTATTGTAAAGTAGGCTGTATTGCATATGCAAAAAACCTGTATTTATTACTAAGTATGTAATAAAACGTATTATTGTAGGTGTGAGAGAGTTATGAAGAGTGCAGTGGGTGTATTGTAAAGAAATATGCAACATTTGGTTTAGAAATATGATACTGAAAAGGTGAACATTGCAAACAGTGACCAATCCCATAAAACATATAACATATACAATATGAAGGGTAGGACAAACATAGAACACTGGATATACCAGACATAATGTGTCTGACATAGGGAATATTGTTAACAGGTACCAGACATAATGTGTCTGACATTTGGAATACTGTTAACAGGTACTAGACATAATGTGTCTGACATAGGGAATACTGTTAACAGGTACCAGACATAATGTGTCTGACATATGGAATACTGTTAACAGGTACTAGACATAATGTGTCTGACATAGGGAATACTGTTAACAGGTACTAGACATAATGTGTCTGACATATGGAATACTGTTAACAGGTACTAGACATAATGTGTCTGACATTTGGAATACTGTTAACAGGTACTAGACATAATGTGTCTGATATAGGGAATACTGTTAACAGGTAATAGACATAATGTGTCTGACATATGGAATACTGTTAACAGGTACTAGACATAATGTGTCTGACATAGGGTACACTGTTAATAGGTACTAGACATAATGTGTCTGACATATGGAATACTGTTAGCAAGTACATCTCTTTCACAATTCAAGGTAAACACAATGCTGTGGTGTTTCTTTTTTCAGGACCAATGTCGTAAAACCAAATTTATGAATTTGTTTATTGCAGACACAGCCTATAGAATATACAAAGATAAATTTGTATACTTATATTATATAGATTAGAATCTTTAAATAAACCGTCATACGATATGTAAAAAAATGTTTTAAAAATCAATTTCATTTTTCTCCTACGTTATTAAACTATCTACATTGAACACAAATCAAATGTTTTGAAAATCATACGGAATTAAAGGAATAAAACTATTTAAACACATATTATACCACGAATAAGCAATAAAAATGGAAGAAAAGGTTTTGAGATATAGCAATAGCTGATATACATGTACATGTACAAGCCTACGCTCTAGGAGTATTTAACAAGACGCAATTTCTTTCAGGTTATAAATAATAGAAATCGCTACCCGTTTGTTGACAGCAAATTAAGACTGATATCTAGTACTTGCACCTCACATAACTCGCTTAATCTACTTACGGTTTTACCCCCCTTGGGCTACATGTATAAGGTCAAGTAAAAGTTTCTTATCGCCTATTTTTGGCATCCATCGGTAAAACACATTTTTGCTTTTTCTCCTGGGCTACAAATTCAATTTCAACCAAACTTGCCATAAAACATCCCTGTTTGACGGGGATTCCAAACTGTTCAATTGAAGGGTAACATACTTTCCAAAGAGGGGGAAAATTAAGAAATAGTAAAAATATATTAGCTTCATAATAAGAAACTTCTTCACAATAGATTATCCATCATGGAAAAGAATGCATTTATGTATTTATTACAAACGAAAAAGACATTTTGGGCATCCTCTTTAAGTGCACATTCACAATTTGGACTAAGAATAGTATTGCATCTATATATAAGTCATAATTCAAAATACAGGTATGCCTAAATTTCTTATAAAAATCTATATGGAAGCCACTTTCCTGCAACAAAGTAATAAAATCCCGAAAAGCCATGACCCTGTAGCGAGAATGTACTCATCGTATGGTGTGGATTTTTAGCTCACCTGAGCATAAACAGTGTTGATACTGAAAAACGAGGAATTCTAAAATTCACCTCCACAGTTTTATCACTTTGAATACCCACAACATGTATACCTACGTTTTAAACACAAGTAGTGTGTATCTTAAATAAACAAACTCATTATTTTTTTTAGAATTTATTTCATGTTATCGGACACTAAAATATGTATAAAAGTTCATTCTTCATTCTTCATGATGAAAGTGGATTTGTCGATTCCTCGTGGAAATATTTCAAAATATTTCCAAAAGCAAAATAGTACTGATACTTATTGTTTTATAGTAGATGAAAAGCGCGAGCCTGATCGTGTACAACTGTCCATGAGCAGTACCCGTTTTTGGTCGCTATTAAGTTTGACCAGAACAACTTGGTTGAGAAGGGTACCTTGGTTTTATTTGTTTTTGTCTGTTTACTGTTGATTCTGCTGTTGATAAGAGAGGCAGCATTCAGTCATTGTAATGATTCATAGCTCTTCCGCATAGGTCTCGTTTCTTTGTATGAAGTTGTTTGTCTAGGCACCTGGTCCTACCTCTGGTATATCCAGGGGTCCGTGTTCGCCCAACCCTTTATTTTGCATTGCTTATAGGAGTTATGAGATTATTAACTTTCCATTATCTTCGCCGTTTGTTGTACGTTCATTTCATAATTTTTCTTTCATATTCAGAAGTCACCAGTTTTAGGTGAAATGCCACAAATTTAGACATATACGAAGCTCTCATGGCCATAGCAGTGAGGTTTTCTGTCATGAATCTCATTTCTAAGTGCCGAGGATTTAGCAAAAGCCTTTGCTTATGTCAAAGGTTTGACACGACCAGACTAGTGCGAGACTCGAACTCCTGATTAAAAATCGAAAGCTATATCATTGAGCCATCATGACCGGTGAATAGGTCTGATATTTTGGAATCCTGTTTTCATTAAAGACAGCGTTATCTGTGCAAAATGTTCCAAAATATCTGAAAATATCTGACATGTACTCATTTGTGGGGATAAATAATCATGCCCTCCCATGAATGGACCATCTCTCTTTTAAACATATGGGGAAAAAATTGGGGGGGGGGACAATTTATGAAATCAGAATTAATGTTTCCATCTGCGGCTCAGGTGTTACAAAAGAGTGGCTGCCTACTGTTTTACTCGCTAATGTTCATCACTTTACTACATACATCAATAATAAACTATCGCCCGAGTCTTCATTAAAGGTCTTTATGTCCCACAATACATTGATTAGATATAAGAAATTAATCAGAAAGATGGAAATGATTGAAGCTTTTGATCTTATTCAAGGGGTGGTAATTGCATCAGATTGCATTGTAGATTTTGGAAATTGGACTGACTTCTGAGTAGGTGGAGTCAACATATTAGTCTATATAAGTAAGGACATTGTTTCCGACAAACTATACGATTCGTACAAATACATGTACAACAAGGTGACTTTATTTTAAACCAGTGGCTATGTCAGAGGCAAGCTCAATTTTTTTTTTTATTCTAAACCTCATCGATAGTTCAAAGACCAGTTTCTTAAACATTGTGGCTTCGTAGAATAGCGCTCAAAAATTATCTCAAAATCTACAGATGAAGGTTTAGACAGTTGACTTCAGCTAAAGGAATTTAATGTACTTCCCATTGAATCTTATTTTATTTATTGTGTATTTTAGATTATATTGTTACGCTTTAGCTGTTGTGTATGGTTTTCTCTGGTTCTGATTGATATTTTTTTTTTCTTGTCTTTTAGATGATGTTGTTACGCTTTAGCTGTTGTGCATGGTTTTCTCTGGTTCTGATTAATTGTTTTTCTTGTCTTTTAGATGATGTTGTTACGCTTTAGCTGTTGTGCCTGATTTTCTCTGGTTCTGGTTGCTGTTTTGGCTCACGATCAAGGACCAGACTTTTAGTAAACTTGAAATCACAGAATTTTTCTCAAATCAATAGCATTAAAACCTATGACTTTTCAACATTATACACGACCATTCCTCACGATAAATTAAAGACTAGACTTTTTGACATCATACACAGTTGCTTCTTCAACAAAAACGGAAAACGGAAATATTCATATCTAGTGATCGGTCATTCAAAAACTTACTTTGTTAAACACCACTCTGATTCTACGCACAAGTACTCTGAAGTTGAAATAAAAAATATGCTAGAGTTCCTCATTGACAATATCTTCGTGGTCTTTGGTGATCAGGTCTTCCAACAGTCTGTTGGAATTCCCATGGGCACGAATTGTGCTTCTTTGTTAGCTGACCTGTTTTTATATTCATCTGAAGCAGAATTTATTCAAAAACTTCTACGTGAGAAGAAAAAATCTCTCGCTGCGACCTTCAATTCGACTTTTAGATATATCGATGACGTTTTGTCTATTAACAATGATAGCTTTCATTCATATGTCGATTTGATATATCCCTGTGAGCTCGAAATAAAGGACACCACAGAGTCGTCCACTTCTGCTTCATACTTAGATATTTTATTGAAAGTAGACATTAACGGCAAACTAACAACTCAACTGTATGACAAACGGGACGATTTCAACTACTCCATCGTCAACTTCCCACATTTATGTAGCAATATTCCATTATCACCTGCATATGGTGTTTATATATCTCAACTGATTCGATATGCAAGAGCTTGTTCTGCGTATAGTCAGTTTTTAAATCGAGGTAAGCTACTGACAAACAAGTTGATGGTACAAGGATTTCAACAGTCTCGATTGAAGTCAGCATTTCGCAAATTCTATGGTCGTTATAA
The DNA here is from genome assembly GCF_947568905.1 of Ostrea edulis. Lineage (NCBI taxonomy): Eukaryota > Metazoa > Mollusca > Bivalvia > Ostreida > Ostreidae > Ostrea > Ostrea edulis. The sequence continues at coordinate 68,678,317 of NC_079166.1, read as the reverse complement.
CGATCTAGTTCGTCAATACAATCTCGCATTGGGTCAAATGCTGTCTGACGTGTTTCATACCGATTGTTAAGCCATTCTTGGCACACTGATTTTGACTGCGGATAACTCCGTTTACCTGATCAGGATATGGGGCTCACGGCGGGTGTGACCGGTCAACAGGGGATGCTTACTCCTCCTAGGCACCTGATCCCACCTCTGGTGTGTCCAGGGGTCCGTGTTTGCCCAACTATCTATTTTGTATTGCTTGTAGGAGTTATGAGATTGATCACTGTTCGTTATCTTCACCTTGCATTACACAGATGATAAGATCTGATTTGATACACCTACCGCGGTATGTCCTTATGTTCAGGGATGGATGTCTATGATATCCAAAGCACTTTTCACTAGATTTCAACAACTTGAAATAATGATAATTACCTCTAAATTTGTTTTTGTTGTTATTATTGTTGTTTCTTCCGCCTGGCCATGAAATGATATGATAAAATAATGAAATAATAGTGTTATCCTTTTTAGTCCTATCGTCAAAATTCAGCTCCTTGTCATTGTGTAAAGATGTGCGTATTTGAAGATATATCATGAAAATACTCGTGTTAAGCTCTTTAATTGGTTCAGGTTGAATATCATATTGACATTTTTAATTGTGTTTCTTGGACTAAAAATGTCAAACAATTCATAGTTTTCACTCACTATCCCAGGCCTGGGGGTTATACAACTCTTACCGTACTCATATTCAAACTCAGCCATGTTTCTTTTGAGAACAACTCTGAGCAAGTTTCGAAACATACTCAAAAAATCTTAAGCATGTACTCCATTTGAGTGTGAGAATGATTTTACAAAAGTTTCATAACCTTTACATTTGAGTATGAGTACGATTTAGAGCACAAAGTTTTATAACCTCCGGGCCTGTACCACGTGAACATTTTGAATTGAAATTGAAGTTATAGATACGTCACAAGAAGACACAGGTCAATTTGAATTTGGTTCAGGTCAGAAACATTTATGCCCCCTGGACTTGAAACGATTTATTTTCCACTCATTATCTCAGGCATACATTAACTCAGTCATTGGTCAATTTGAATTGAGGGATATAGATATAGGCCGCAAAGCACACAACTACACCAAATGAATCGTTCAGTTCTTGACTAGAACCATTCCGTTCCAACACCAAACCGTTCCGTTCAAAGAAGTCCGTTCCCAGGCCAAAACGGTCCATTTCCAGATCAAACTGTTCCGTTCAAGTCGTTCCGTTCCCAGGCCAAACCGTTCCGTTCTCATCTTAAACAATTCGTTCTTGGTAAAGTGTTTGTTTCCTAAAGCCTTTCGTCTCCAAATGGTAATTCGAAACACACTTAAGGTCATCGAGTCATTGTAGATCAATATGTTGCTCAGACGGGGACGAAGAAGACAAAATAAATTTAGTGAAGAATGGAACGGCAAATTTGTGTACCGCGGTAGAGCGTTCACCCCGCATGCGGAAGGTTGGGATTCGAATCCCGGTCATGACAGACCAAAGTCGTTAAAACAGGTAGTGACAGTTCCATCGTCAAACGCTCGGCATCAGGTGTGAATATCACGGTTCCTCGGAGATGACCTTAAAAACGGATGGCCTGTGTCACCGTAGGTGTAGCACGCTAAAGAACCCTCACTGTTCAATGACCGTAAGCGCCGAGCATAGGCCTAAATTTGAAGCCCTTAGGCGTCTGTTTTTCATAATAATGTCATAAATACGAAATTTCGTATTCTCCTTAATTGGTGATGACGCCCACTTCATGAAGCATCTTCCAAATCCAACACATCGCTAAACCGTTTATACCACTGGCAAATTAACGATTTTGATATATATACAGTTCGATTATTTTTTGATACTTACAATATTTTTCATCTCTGTAGGTTTTTTTGTCCGGGTCAAAACAGAAATTTCTTATTGCACGTCATTCTGTTCGGCTACTGACGTCGCTATTTTGGGCGTTAGTGGAGACATGTACACCTTATACGGTACCAATTTTGATGCACAAGATGCGCATTTTAACAAATAATGTCTTTTCAGTGATGTTCAAGACGAAATATTCTCGCGGTATTTTGTTTATACCTCCTTTATTCGTCAAAGAACCAATATTAACGACAACAGAATATGTCAATTGTTTTTGTGTCATCACATTTAAATTCTATTTAGTTTTGACAAGTAAAAGTTTTATCCTGGACCGTGCACAACCTCAACGACCATTCAAAGGCGCAGCTTTATCATTTACTTTAATATTCAGATACAGTTTATTTTGGTTTTTAAATTTCATGGCAAATAGTTTGGAATGCAGTATGTAGATCTAAGGTATTTAAAATGAGAAAATATCCACTGTTCACGAATTTTTCACACAGCCCTCGTATACCGAAAATGATCTTGAAATTCTGTAAAGAAACTACTGATATTTTTGAATTGACAATTCCATCAGAATCAGACCTGAAATAACACCAGATTTTTTTTTTCAAACGTTATGTGTGTATATAATCCATATACATGGGTGAATATTTTTTTTTTATTCATTCCAATTCAAAATTGTAATATTTTCATATAATGTTTGGTAAAACTTAAATCCCTTCCCTATTTCTTTTTATAATCACAACTTCTTTGCTTGTAAACAGCGCCAAAAGAGTCCAAAATGCTGAATTTTAAACCGTTTTGAATGATCCTTGAGTTAAGGGAATTTTAAACATTCAGCATCTGCCTTTCTTTAGAAATTTCGATATAGTTGATATTGTCTTCATGGACCTTGTAAGAGATCACAGGTTACTACAATTCAATGTTGTCTCCAAGTCACTGGTGTAGATATTGAGTACTTGAATAGCTGTTGCATCAATGTTCACACGTACATTATGAAATAAAATGCAGTTTAAGAGTTTTTTAATAAAATCGATGAATCGTGATTTGAGCTACATGTAATGATACAGTTTTCATCAAGATTGTGTAATGATTTTTTAGAATTTTATCTCAACAAAGTTTTATCATCAGAATTGTTCGGCGTATACCTTTAACCACATTCATCATCTTCAGTAAAAAAGGGGGGGGGGACAAAGGGTCCTAGATTTAAAACTGTTCTGCCAGCGGGAATATTAATGTAGCTCCTAAACATCTACTTGGTTGATAATTTTTATTTTTCATTTTCATATTTATGAAACATCCTTTACATATGTATAATATTTGTCTTAAATACTGTCCTTATTCCAGAACATTTCTTGACCCTAGGTCAGCACAACTTAAACACCTGCATTTATAATATGACGTAGGGAATTCTAAATAATAAAACAGTTACTTCACTAAGCCAATCCATTATGTTTTAGATTGGCAATTAGTATTCCACGCTGTTAGAGGCAACGGGAAAGATGTCGTAAATGCCTGGACTACGAATTCCCCATCAGACTGCCCCTGTACCCCAGAGTCTGGCTGCATTTCACCCGGATTTAGTCTACATTACTGTAGAGATACCACGAAACATCTCCGGAGTCCCTTAATCGATCAGTGGGATTCTATCAGTATTCTGAAAGTATGTGATATTTTACCTATATCACTTCTTTTTCATTTGAAATACTGGCACCGTGTCAAACAATATCGCACTGGTCATTAGATATGTAAATGCACATACAGTAATACGAAGTATAACGACGTGCTTAGGACGAATAATTTTTATTCCTTATAAACGCAATGCATTTTATTTATATGCAGCTGACAAAGCTTTTGACAACATTGTCTTTCTTTTTAAGGCTCATATTACAACTGTATTTTAAACTAACATCAATTCCACATTTGGCAATTGTACTTATACTCCAACTGCCTTTTCAAAATATGAAATTCTTCAAAATCATACTCAGTTTCGACACATTTGATATCCTAGTCAATGGGATAAATGAATATGAATTACCTTACCTATACTGGATTCCTAAACTTCACAAAAACTCTTACAAAGAAAGATACGTTGCTGGATCGAGTGACTGTTCTACCAAGCCCCTATCGTTGCTCCTCACGAAAATATTAACAGCCGTGAACGAGAAACGTCAAATGCACTGTGCCACAACATATGTCATAAGTGGTGTGAATCAAATGTGGATTATAAAACAAATCTAAAGAACTTTTAGTAAATTTGAAAAAACATCAAAACGTATGAGATTTCTACACTTTACACGACCATTCCTCACGATTACTTAAAGACTAGACTTTTGACACCATCCATACATCTGTAGTTGCTTCTTTAACGTAAAGGGAAAAAGAAATACATTTATTTGTATGCAAGGTGAAGATAACGAACAGTGATCAATCTCATAATTCCTACAAGCAATACAAAATAGATAGTTGGGCAAACAGGGACCCCTGGACACACCAGAGGCGGGATGTAATGATCAGTCATCCAAAGATTTACTTTGTTAAAGACATGCTGGAGATCCTCATTGACAATATTTCCGTAGTCTTTCCAATTGGTGATCAGGTTTCCTAATAATCTGTTGGAATACCCATGGGCACGAATTGTCTTACTTTGTTAGCTGACGTGTTTTTATATTCTTATAAAGCAAAGTTTATTCAAAAGCTTCGCTATGAGAAGACACAATATTTTGTTGTGGCCTTCATCTCGACATTTAGATATAGCGACAACGTTTTATCTATTAATAATAATCATTTTCATTCATATGTCCATTTTATATATACCTGTGCACTCGATATAAAAGATACCACACAGTCCTCCACATCTGATTCGTATATAAATGTTTTATTGAAAATGAACATTAACGACAAATTAACAACTCAACTTTATGACAAACGTGGTGATTTCAGTTTATCCATTGACAACTTCTCATATCTATGTGGCAATATTCCATAGTTGTTTACAACCTATCATTGAATAAAATGATGTCTGACGTCTTTTTAGGCCGTTCCTCGCACACTGATTCTGACTGCGGATTACTTCGTTTACCTGATCAAGTCATAGGGCTCATGGCGGGTGTGACTGGTCGACAGGGGATGCTTACTCCCCATAGGCACATGACCCCACCTCTAGTATGTCCAGAGGTCCGTGTTTGTCCATTTCTTTATTTTGTATTACTTGGGAGTTTAGAGATTGGTCACTGTTCCGTATCTTCAACTTTCCTTCAGGAAGTTCACAAGTTGCAAGGAATGAAAATCACTTCTGTGAAAGCGTGAATTTATTATTAGCATATTATGTTATTTCAATATTGTTTGATGACATTTAAAACGAACCACGTTGTGCAAATTTAATTCCAAATATCATACACAAATGTTAAAGCTTTGATGCAACGCATATATCTCATCTAAACTTGGACTTTGAAACAAAATCGTTGTCAATGCTTTGTTATATCTACAGATCCGAGTGGTGCTTGGTGGACAAGGGAAAACATTAGCTTTCTTAGAATTTGATGGGAGTGGAAGCGACAAGCTAAACTGGTTCAGCAAGTCCAGACTTCTCCACAGTAGTTGGTCCGATCTCAAGACTTCGGGAACTAATTACTTTTCTATTGAAGGGTACTTGAGATTGTATTTAACAAGATTGATTCTATGACAAATATGTATCATCAATCAAGTCATTTTCTTTCATCATCCATCATACTTATACTCCAACTGCCCTTTCAAAAGATGAAATTCTTCAAAACTATGCTTCAGTTTTAGACACATATAATATCCCAGTCAATGGGTCGAATGAATATGTGTTACCGTACCTATACTGGATTCCTAAACTACATAAAAACCCTTACAAACAAAGATACATTGCTGGATCCAGTAAGTGCTCTACCAAGCCCCTATCTTTGCTCCTCACGAAAATATTAACAGCTGTGAAGGAGAAACTTCAAACTTACTGTGCGACTACATATGCCAGAAGTGGTATTAATCAAATGTGGATTCTACAAAATTCTAAGAACTTTTAGTAAACTTGAAATCGCAGTATTTTTCCCAAATCAATAACATTAAAACTTATGACTTTTCAACATTATACACGACCATTCCTCGCGATAAATTAAAGACTAGACTTTTTGACATCATACACAGTTGCTTCTTCAACAAAAACGGAAAACGGAAATATTCATATCTAGTGATCAGCCATTCAAAAACTTACTTTGTTAAACACCACTCTGATTCCACGCATAAGTACTCTGAAGTTGAAATAAAAAATATGCTAGAGTTCCTCATTGACAATATCTTCGTGGTCTTTGGTGATCAGGTCTTCCAACAGTCTGTTGGAATTCCCATGGGCACGAATTGTGCTCCTTTGATAGCTGACCTTTTCATATATTCATATGAAGCAGAATTTATTCAAATACTTCTACGGGAGAAGAAAAAATCTCTCGCTGTGGCCTTCAATTCGACATTTAGATATACCGATGACGTTTTGTCTATTAACAATAATAGCTTTCATTCATATGTCGATTTGATATATCCCTGTGAGCTCGAAATAAAGGACACCACAGAGTCGTCCACTTCTGCTTCATACTTAGATATTTTATTGAAAGTAGACATTAACGGCAAACTGACAACTCAACTGTATGACAAACGGGATGATTTCAGCTTCTCCATCGTCAACTTCCCATATGTATGTAGCAATATTCCATTATCACCTGCATATGGTGTTTATATATTTCAACTGATTCGATATGCAAGAGCTTGTTCTGCGTATAGTCAGTTTTTAAATCGAGGTAAGCTACTGACAAACAAGTTGATGGTACAGGGGTTTCAACAGTCTCGATTGAAGTCAGCATTTCGTAAATTCTATGGTCGTTATAACGATCTAGTTCGTCAATACAACCTCGCATTGGGTCAAATGCTGTCTGACGTGTTTCATACCGATTGTTAAGCCATTCTTGGCACACTGATTTTGACTGCGGATAACTCCGTTTACCTGATCAGGATATAGGGCTCACGGCGGGTTTGACCGGTCAACAGGGGATGCTTACCCCTCCTAGGCACCTGATCCCACCTCTGGTGTGTCCAGGGGTCCGTGTTTTTCCAACTATTTATTTTGTATTGCTTATAGGAGTTATGAGATTGATCACTGTCCGTTATCTTCACCTTGCATTGTACTATTTACTCTCCCATAAAAACATTTACTTTTTTTATGATTCAAATTTACGTTTCTGACAAATTGTAAGATGATTCAAAATTAGGGATCAAAGACTGATATTGAAGCCACAAAATATGACCAATATTCAACAAATTTACAGTCTTTGTGAGAAGAAAGCTTTGGTATATGAAAGGTGAAGATAACGAACAATGTGCAATCTCATAACTCCTTTAATGAATACAAATTAAAGAGTTGGGCAAACATGTATAAGATATTTAAAATTAATCAACTTTCATTATATTCGCCTTTTCATATCATAATTAATTTTAGTTAAACTCCATATCATTTGTATTTCTAATTTGTATTGACGGTATCAACATGTCTTAATATGTATCTTAGCACA